>NC_086233.1:64289873-64578926 GCF_036321145.2 Pelmatolapia mariae | reverse complement strand
AATAAAACACTCCACATTGAAACACAGCAAAACACAGCAAACATGCAAAGCAAAACAACTTCAGAACAAAATCTGTCGTTCCCTGGATGACACAGGCTTACTTTTGTTCCTAGAGTACACTGTTAAAAAAAACATCTTAAAAAAACAGTAATATTCCGGCAGCTGGGGCACCAAAATACTACCGTAAAATAACCGAAAATAACTTCCTCATAAAAATACGGTTATTTCCTGCAATGAAAATAAAATTTGTTGCGCTAATTTTACATGGGATCTTGCCTTTTTCAAGTGCTTCTAAACATTAAATTAGGAACATGTTAATGTGATTAAACAATGAAATCATCTATAAATCGGAAAAAAAAAATCCTAAAAAAACCGGTAATATTCCGGCAGCTGGGGCGCCAAAATACAACCGTAAAATAACAGAAAATAACTGTCCCATAAAAATACGGTTATTTTCAGTAATGAAAATAGAGTTTGTTGCGCTAATTTTACATGGGATTCTGCCTTTTCCAAGTGCTTTTAGACATTAAACTAGGAACATTTTAACGTGATTAAATAATGAAATTAATAAGAATAATAATACATTTTATTTAAAAATAGCGCCTTTCAAAGCACCCAAGGACACTGTACAATGAATAAAAACACAAAACTGGAAATATACACAGTAATAAGAATAACAGATAAAAGTTACAGAGGTTTAGACATAAGCAATTTTAAACAGATGAGTTTTGAGAGTGGACTTAAAAAGGGGGCATGAACTAATATTTCTGAGGTCAGGGGGTAAGGAATTCCAAAGTCGAGGGGCAGAGCAACTAAAAGCCCTGCCCCCCATTGTAATCAGACGAGCGGAAGGAACAGAGAGAGAAAGAGAAGATGAAGATCTGAGGCACCGGGATGGGAGGTTCATCTGTACTAAATCAGAGAGGTATGGTGGAGAGAGAGAATGAATAGCCTTAAATGTATAAAGGATTATTTTATAATGGATGCGAAATTTAACCGGGAGCCAGTGTAGCTGCTTCAGGATTGGGGAGATGTGGTGGGTAGAAGAAGTCCTAGTAATAATACGGGCAGCGGAGTTCTGGACACGTTGGAGCTTGTTATTAGATTTTTGTGTGAGACCAAATAATAATGAATTACAGTAATCAATCTGAGAGATGACAAGATTATGGACGAGAATGGCAGTGGCATGAGGAGTGAGGAAAGGGCGGATGCGATTGATGTTACGGAGTTGAAAATATGCTGCACGTGTGACATTATTGATATGTGAATTAAAGGATAATGTGCTATCGAGAATGACACCCAAGCTTTTCACAGAGGGAGAGATAGGGACCAACGAGTTATTGATAGTGAGAGAGAAATCGTTAATTCTGGATAGTAATCGTTTAGTGCCGACCAGGAGAAGTTCTGATTTATTGCTGTTGAGTTTAAGGAAGTTGGAGGAGAACCAGGAATTGAGTTCAGCTAAGCAGAGAGTGAGGGAGGGTGGAGGAAGAGTAGAATCGGGTTTGGTAGAGAGGTAAAGCTGGGTGTCATCGGCATAGCAGTGGAACTGAATGTTATATTTACGAAAAATGTGTCCGAGTGGAAGAAGGTAAATGATGAAAAGGAGGGGCCCGAGGACAGATCCCTGGGGCACCCCAGTAGATAGAGGACAAGGCTGAGAAGTGAAGGATTTTAACTGAATGAACTGAGTGCGGTCAGACAGGTATGATTTAACCCAGGCTAATGGAGTATGAGAGAGACCAATAGAAGCTAATCTGCTAAGAAAAACTAGTTCATGCCTTCATTACTTCCAGGCTGGACTACTGTAACTCATTATTATCAGGATGTCCTAAAAACTCCCTGAAAAGTCTTCAGTTAATCCAAAATGCTGCAGCAAGAGTACTGACAGGGACTAGAAAGAGAGAGCATATTTCTCCTGTTTTGGCTTCCCTTCATTGGCTTCCTGTTAAATCCAGAATTGAATTCAAAATCCTGCTCCTCACATACAAGGTCTTAAATAATCAGGCCCCATCTTATCTTAATGACCTTGTAGTACCATATCACCCTATTAGAGCACTTCGCTCTCGCTCTGCAGGCTTACTTGTTGTTCCTAGAGTATTTAAAAGTAGAATGGGAGGGAGAGCCTTCAGTTTTCAGGCCCCTCTTCTGTGGAACCAGCTTCCAGTTTGGATTCAGGAGACAGACACTATCTCTACTTTCAAGGTTAGGCTTAAAACTTTCCTTTTTGCTAAAGCATATAGTTAGGGCTGGACCAGGTGACCCTGAATCCTCCCTTAGTTATGCTGCAATAGACGTAGGCTGCCGGGGATTCCCATGATGCATTGAGTTTTTCCTTTCCAGTCACCTTCTCACTCACTATGTGTTAATAGACCTCTCTGCATCGAATCATATCTGTTATTAATCTCTGTCTCTCGTCCACAGCATGTCTTTATCCTGTTTTCCTTCTTTCACCCCAACCGGTCGCAGCAGATGGCCGCCCCTCCCTGAGCCTGGTTCTGCCGGAGGTTTCTTCCTGTTAAAAGGGAGTTTTTCCTTCCCACTGTCGCCAAAGTGCTTGCTCATAGGGGGTCATATGATATGATTGTTGGGTTTTTCTCTGTATTTATTATTGTGCTATCTACTGTACAATATAAAGCGCCTTGAGGCGACTTTTGTTGTGATTTGGCGCTATATAAATAAAATTGAATTGAATTGAATTGAATTAAGAAGAATGGGATGAGAGACGGTATCAAAGGCTGCACTCAGATCAAGGAGAATAAGTATGGAGAGGAGACCAGAATCAGCTGCCATAAGAAGATCGTTTGTTATTTTTATAAGAGCAGTTTCGGTGCTATGCAGAGGACGGAAACCAGACTGGAACTGTTCGTAAAGGTTATTATCAGTTAGGTGTAGATGGATTTGTGAAGCAACATTTTTTTCAAGAATTTTTGAAAGGAATGGTAGATTGGAGATAGGGCGAAAATTGTTAAAGTTGTTGGGATCTAGACCTGTTTTTTTCAGGATTGGGGTAGTGGCGGCAACTTTGAAAGAAGCAGGAACAGTTCCAGTGGTGAGTGAAGAGTGAATAATAGCAGATATGAGGGGAAGGAGAGGGGGTAGACAGGCTTTGACAAGGACAGTGGGGATAGGATCAAGCTGGCAGGTAGAAGGCTTTGATTTGTGGATGAGATCAGCAATAACACAAATGTGCAATAATCTTTCTGGCACCGTTGTATTTTTCACTCTGTTGTATATAGCATTTGTATTCTATTTTTATCCTATTGTATATTTTATTCTATTTTATTCTACTGTATATAGTATTCTATTTTTATTCTATTCTGTACAGTTGTGTACTGTATTTATTCTTATTTTATTTTATTCTACTTGTCCTTCATAACTTTTGCACTGTCCACTTCCTGCTGTGACAAAACAAATTTCCCACGTGTGGGACTAATAAAGGTCATCTTATCATCTTATCTTATCATCTCATCATATCAGTTAAAGACGGAAGTTGGAAAACAGAGAGGAAGTGAGAAGGGGGAGGAATTAAGACAGAGGAGCTACATTGGGCATTAGGGACCAAATCTAGGTGTATTTTATGAATTTTGTCAGTGAAGAATAGCATTAGAGTATGGAGGACCACAAGAGCCACGCGCATCGAAATAAAAATGTCTGTGCTTTAATAATGAATTGTAGAATAAATTCTGCAATTGTAAATTAATTTTTGAATTCCAATTTAATAAACTGCATTTCAAAATCCTTTTTCCAATTGCATTTCAAAATCCTTTTTCCAATTGCATTTCAAAATCCTTTTTCCAATTGCACTTTAATAAACTGCATTTTCAAATCCTTTTTTCAGTTGCGCTTTAATAAACTGCAGTTCAAAATCCTTTTTCCACTTGCAATTTAATAAACTGCAGTTCAAAATCCTTTTTCCACTTGCAATTTAATAAACTGCAATTCAAAATCCTTTTTCCACCTGCAATTTAATAAACTGCAGTTCAAAATCCTTTTTCCACCTGCAATTTAATAAACTGCAGTTCAAAATCCTTTTTCCACTTGCAATTTAATAAACTGCAGTTCAAAATCCTTTTTCCACTTGCAATTTAATAAACTGCAGTTCAAAATCCTTTTTCCACTTGCAATTTAATAAACTGCAGTTCAAAATCCATTTCCCTTTCCTGTTCGCTCCTGGATTAGCTGCTGGATTAGCTCTTCGATTAACAACTTGCTGGAGGCTATTCAAATTAGCCACACCGTGGGATGTAAGGAGCTCTCTGATTGGTTGGTCAGACACAGGCTGTCTGCCAGCCTGGATTTTTCTAGCTCATAGCTTCGCCCTGCTACGAAGCGTGTGTGCTTGTACAAAGGCCGTTCAACCTCGGGATTTACACTCGGCTCGACACGGATATGTGAAGAATGAAGGGACCCTGCAGCGAAACGGAGAGCAACCTCTGACTGAGTGCCTGTCTACACAGACTGACCACCTGTTGAAGGTAAGGTGCTAACGTGGCTAACGCTAGCATCACTGCACGTAGCCCCGTTATTTTAAGGACATCTTAGCTTATGAAAGTTTTATGTCGCAGCTGTACGAGCTAGCTACGTGTTTTGTAAGCTGCTGTGCTCTTCACAAATAAGGCTGGAAGCAGCTCAGACTGTTAGAACCAGCACTGAGCCCTGTTACATTTATACAGTGTTAGAGCAATGGCTGCAACCTACAGCCTTTAAACTAGCGATTACAATGCTGACAGTAAACTCGTCAGTCCAGATGTTACCACATTACTTTGTGATACTTAGAGTTAAAACAACTGAGACAGGCTGATTAAAATAACAGCTGTCAGTTCACTCATTCCTTATATCAAGACTGGAGATCACACTACTGATTTCAGTTCATTTAATATGTGAGTGCACAGATTCATTCTCAACTGGACATAAATGATGATCAAAGGTTGTATATATGATGAATTCATCAAATCCCAGCCTCTAACACAGTGGCTGAATCTTAGCTTTGAATGTCCAGTATATTCTAATCAGTGCAATGTAAGCATTCACTGAACCTATAGTATCTACACCTGTGTGGTAAATGTGTGGTAAAGATACAGATAATGAAATTTAATTATTAATACAATGTACATCATGAAAAATGAAAGCTGAAATTAATTCAGTTTAGTACTTTTCTCTGTATGCTCTGTGATTATAAAGGCCTTAAATTCTGTGATATATACTGTAAATGATTTTCACAGAGGTCTTAAAGTACTTAAATCACTGCTGATAGTCTGGTTGTTTATATTTTCACGTTTTTGTGTCTGTAGGGCTGTTTGATGACGATTTGGACTCCTCTGGGAGATGAGGACACACCCACATCTGTTCCATACTGCAGCCATGGATGGTGTTACAGCTCTGAGTCAGCTTTGGGCCATCAGACGCACACACTGGAAAACCAGCACCTGGACTTCATGCAGGAGAGACGGCCTCAGTGATGGACTCTGCATCCTCTACTTTACCTCTAATCTCTTTCTTGGAAGACTCAATCACGTGAGCAATGGCGCCTGTGTTTGGCTTTGCCGCTGCTACAGCTCGTTGGAGGCGACAGTATAGTTTTTCACTGTCGTCACTTGTCGTTTACAATATAATTTTTGCTCTTTTGTATTCTGACTTTGCTTCTGCTGCTTTAATTTATGATCGGGATACACTTTTAAACATCAAAGACTCAATGGAGAGCTACTGTGACAGCTGGGACAGCTACAGAAAAACTTTTCCTCCTCCTCCTCTGGTGTGTTCCTCACCTGAGTGCGTGCTACTGTGCACAACCCGCAACATTTCCACCCTCAAGAGGCGAAAAAGGGGAACGAGGGCCGGCGTTCAGGTGAAACGGAGAAGGTACCGGAGGCTAGCTGCTTGGCTGTGGGGTGACTCTCGGTGCCTGCGACCAGTTCCTCTCCTGTCGTTTGCTGGGGATGTTACGCCGCCGCCGCCTGGGACCCGAGCCCCATGGCTCGAAAACAGTTTGCTCACTCTGTGTCCGTCATCCATTTTCCGTTTTGCTGGTGACAGCTATGTCTGCTCATCGATCAAGGTTTTTCCCAACTCTGGAGTCGCCGCCCTGCCCGGCAGGACCACAGGTGTGCACAGGTGTCTAATTCAAGCGCCGCTGCAGTCAGCTGTAGATTTCGCAGATAAACCGTCAACAATTCGGTTCGCCCTGCTTAACGTTCGCTCTATAACGAACAAATCATTTATTCTAAATGATCTTTTTATTAAAGAGTCTCTAGATTTTATGTGTCTGACTGAGACGTGGCAGCAAAATAAGGATTATGTCCACTTGAATGAAATCTGCCCGTCTGGCTGTTCTGTCATTGGAACTCCGCGTCTGTCAGGACGTGGTGGAGGACTCGCTGTTGTTTACCAGGACAGACTCACATGCAAACTGATGACCTCGGACTTCTTTTCTTCATTTGAGTCACAGATGATGAAGGTCGGTTCTCTGAAAACCTTTTACTGTATTTTAATCTATCGACCTCCTGGACCTGCTGGGGTCTTTCTAACTGAATTTAACGATCTTCTGACATCGATCATTAAATTGGAGAAGGTTGTAATATTGGGAGACTTCAAACTTCATATTGATGACGCTTCCTGTAACACTGCTGCTGAGCTCATCACTATCACTGAGTCTTTTAACTTTAAGCAGCATGTTTCTGGCCCCACACATACAAAGGGCCACACACTGGACCTTGTTTTCTCCCTGGGTTTAAATATATATGATGTATGTGTGGAGGATGTCCAAGTGAGTGACCATAGCTGCATATTCTTTAATTTGTCATTTTATGTGGATCCTTCACCTCCTAAATTGATGATCCAAAGGCGGATTATAAACCAGGATGCTGCTGGAAGGTTCTCTGCCATGTTTGACCCTCGCATGGCTCAAAATGACGTTGATTCACTTATTTTGTCTTTTAACAATCAATGTAAATCTATTTTAGATGCGGTGGCACCTCTGAAACAAAATGTTGTCCATTCTTCACATTGCTGTCCTTGGATAAATGAAAATATTCGAAATTTTAGGAGATATTGTCGCAAATTAGAACGTTTATGGAAGGCTTCCAAGCTTGAGGTCCATAGGATACATCTCAAGGAATCAATTTTCTTACTCAATGACATGATAAAAAATGCCAGAACTGAATATTTTGCTAATCTAATAGCTTCAAAAAAGAAAAATCCCAGAGTATTGTTTGATACAATTAAGAACATTGTCTCTCCTGATGTTCCTCATGTACCAGTCTATACTAAATCTGATTGTAATGACTTTTTAAACTATTTTTTTAATAAGGTCGCTGCCATCAGGTCTAATATTTCTCCATCATCCTCTCAGTATCACACTGACACGTTGCTTACCTCTGACACCTGGTCCTCTTTTACTCCTGTCACCTTGCAGGACATCAGTGCTCTACTCGGTCGAATGAAACTGACTTCAAGCCACCTTGATGTACTTCCTCCATCATTTTTCATTAGTGTGTTTGACTCTATTGGCCCCTGTATTCTGGAAATAATTAATATTTCTCTTTATACTGGCTCAGTTCCCAGCTATTTTAAACAAGCTATTGTTGAACCAATATTAAAGAAACCAAATTTGGACCCATCTCTTCCAAGCAGTTACAGGCCAATATCAAAATTACCATTGGTGTCAAAGATCTTGGAAAAAACAGTTGCAGAACAACTTAACAACTTTTTGGAGAAGAACAATGTTCTGGACATTTTCCAGTCTGGTTTCCGCAAATTGCACTGAAACCGCTTTGCTTAAAGTGTCTAGTGACACTCTGATGGCAGCAGACTCTGGAGAGTACACCGTTCTGGTTCTGTTGGATCTCAGCTCTGCTTTTGATACTGTTGATCACAGCATCATGATAAAAAGGCTGAAGGACTTGTTTGGGATCACTGGTGTTGTTTTAAAATGGTTTATGTCGTATCTGTCTGAGAGATCCTTTACTGTCTGTATCAATCATGTGTTGTCTGAAACGTCAGTTCTGCCTTCTGGGGTACCTCAAGGATCTGTTTTAGGTCCTATTCTCTTTTTGCTGTATATACTCCCTCTAGGCCAAATTATCAAACGTTACAGTAATATTTCTTATCATCTCTATGCTGATGATATTCAGTTATACTGTTCTTTCAAAGCTTCTGAGTTTTACAAATTGTCTTGTTTAAATAATTGTCTGTCAGAAATCAAACAATGGTTAAATGACAATTTCCTTCAGTTAAATGCAGATAAAACAGAAACCTTGATTATTGCACCTGATCACATGCTCTCAGAAATTCAGCAGCATATCAGTTTTTTAGACCCTTCATTTCAGTCGAGCCTCAGAAACTTAGGTGTTATATTTGACAGTTCAATGTCTCTTGAGAAACACTCAAAACAACTTGTCCGGAACTGTTTTTATCATTTAAGAAACATTTCTAAACTCAGATTACTAGTGTCAAAGACAGAACTTGAGATGATTATTCATGCTTTTATTTCTTCTCGTTTGGATTATTGTAACGGTCTTTTTACGTGTCTCAACAAATCTGCTCTGGATCGCCTTCAGTCTGTACAGAATGCAGCGGCAAGACTTTTAACTGGTACAAACAAGAGGTCTCACATTACTCCAGTTTTGGCTTATCTTCATTGGTTGCCAGTAAATTTTAGGGTTCATTTTAAAATTTTAGTTGTAACTTTTAGAGCTCTGCACGGTGAAGCTCCCCAGTATATCTCTGACCTGTTTAAACCTCATGCTTCATCCCGAGCACTTAGGTCTTCAGGTCAGAGGCTACTGGTGGTCCCACGTACTAGGTTTAAAACACGTGGGGATCGGGCTTTTCAGGCACTGGCACCTAGGCTGTGGAACTCCCTGCCGTTGTCTTTACGCTGTCTAGACTCTACTGACTCCTTTAAAAAGCAGCTGAAGACATTTTTATACAAACGGGCTTTTAATTAATTTTAACTTGTGTGTCTGATCTTATTGTGAAGCACTTTGTGATTTTTATCTGTGAAATGTGCTATATAAATAAATTTTACTTACTTACTTACTTACTTTCTTCTTTAACACACAATTAAAATCACTCCAAAAGAGTGTAAACTTACTGAGGAAGTCTCTAACTTGTACACATTTGTACTTTTACTTGTTTTATGAGTTATTTTTAAGAAGAGTAAAGTTATTCACATAAAGTTGTTATTCTTCTGTATTTATTCTTTTGTATCATGTACCACAGTCATACTGAACTTTACAGACCTGGTGAATTGGAGAAAACAAAGATCACACACACACACACACACACACACATATATATCATTCAGCTTCAGCAGTATTTCTATTCATCTTATGAATTCCAGTCTAATGTCAATTCACTGAGTTCAGTTTTGGTCTTAAACTCCAGAGAATACCACCTGGTTCAATCTTTTTATCTGATTATTGGCAAAATGTTTTCTTCTTTCAGAAAACATTCTTCTGAAAGAAAAAAACATTTTGGGTTCAATTTCAGCCTCAGGCAAAATTGAGCCCAAAGAAGCAACAACAAAGTTTAGTTCCTCTGGATTTTCCATGGAAAATTGTTTTATCACTCATCCAGGTGTCACGGATAAGTGATGAATGTATCTCCCACTGGAAACCATTGTGTCCAGTTAAAGTCAATCGACTTTTTTTAAGCAGAGTTGTTAGATGTTGTGTGTATATATATATATATATATATATATAGTGGTTTTCCTGGCCTGGGATTTTATAAAAAATATGTATCTGCAGTACATCAAAAACGAAAGAAAACCATTAATCAACATATGAATGTTACCTCTGACGTTACAGCGGTTTTATTAGAGACACGGCTAAGCGTTTTGCATTTTGCATAATTTTAAAAAGTTTAAATTTGTTCAGTATTGAACGGCAGAAATTAGGTTTTCTTTTCGGAAGTATGTAAAACGAAAAAAAAAAAAAAAAACAGCGGCCGACAGCGCTGTAAACAACAGAGTTGTGCGTAACAAGCAAGCGAATAATGCAGAAAACAGTACAGAGAGAGAGAGAGAGCTGTGCATGAAGTGTGATTTTATCGTGGGTGAAGCAAAACAGTAAAAGTCAGAGTGAATTCATGACGATGTTTACGTGAAGCGTAGTTTGGATCTTCTTTTGCTGCTGGTTAAGTCAATATTGTTTGGAGAGAGATAAAACTAACAGCTTTAGAATCAGTGCAAAAAGGGCGTGAACACAAAGCGCTACCCGCCGAAATATCAGAATCAGCGAGCTGTCGGCTTTCAGCACCGACCGTGTCCGTGCAGTTGTTGTGCCAGAAAGCGATTGACGTCCGCGGGAACGCGCGCAGACGCTTAAAGCTGCAGCGCCCGTCGGGTGAGAAAGGCGACATCTCACTGATTCTGATCCGCGGGTCCGCGCTGTGTGTTTACGTCCTTGTGCAGAATCCGTGTACCTGCTCTCATTTACTGTCTTAGCTGTTTGGTGGTTGTTGAAATTTTGTGAGGTTTCACCTGAGATTCTGGCGTTTCGGGCAAAATAAATTTATATTAAAAATTCGATTCAGGATTTTAATGAATCGATTTCACGTTATCCAAGCCAGAATCGATTTTAATCGATGAATCGATTATTAAAACCCACCCCTAGTGTGCAGTTCCTGCTTTAAATGCATTCAAAATCTAAGTGATAAGAGGCCAGAAATGTTTGAACTCGCTTATGAACCTACATCACTGAGGCCGTCTCTCCTGCATGAAGTCCAGGTGCTGGTTTTCCAGTGTGTGCGTCTGATGGCCCAAAGCTGACTCAGAGCTGTAACACCATCAATGGCTGCAGTATGGAACAGATGTGGGTGTGTCCTCATCTCCCAGAGGAGTCCAAATCGTCATCAAACAGCCCTACAGACACAAAAACATGTGAAAATATAAACAACCAGACTATCAGCAGTGATTTAAGTACTTTAAGACCTCTGTGAAAATCATTTACAGTATATATCACAGAATTTAAGGCCTTTATAATCACAGAGCATACAGAGAAAAGTACTAAACTGATTCAATTTCAGCTTTCATTTTTCATGATGTACATTGTATTAATAATTAAATTTCATTATCTGTATCTTTACCACACATTTACCACACAGGTGTAGATACTATAGGTTCAGTGAATGCTTACATTGCACTGATTAGAATATACTGGACATTCAAAGCTAAGATTCAGCGCACTGTGTTAGAGGCTGGGATTTGATGAATTCATCATATATACAACCTTTGATCATCGTTTATGTCCAGTTGAGAATGAATCTGTGCTCTCACATATTAAATGAACTGAAATCAGTAGTGTGATCTCCAGTCTTGATATAAGGAATGAGAGAACTGACAGCTGTTATTTTAATCAGCCTGTCTCAGTTGTTTTAACTCTAAGTATCACAAAGTAATGTGGTAACATCTGGACTGACGAGTTTACTGTCAGCATTGTAATCGCTAGTTTAAAGGCTGTAGGTTGCAGCCATTGCTCTAACACTGTATAAATGTAACAGGCCTCAGTGCTGGTTCTAACAGTCTGAGCTGCTTCCAGCTTTATTTGTGAAGAGCACAGCAGCTTACAAAACACGTAGTGAGCTCGTACAGCTGCGACATAAAACTTTCACAAGCTAAGATGTCCTTAAAATAACGGGGCTACGTGCGGTGATGCTAGCGTTAGCCACGTTAGCACCTTACCTTCAACAGGTGGTCAGTCTGTGTAGACAGGCACTCAGTCAGAGGTTGCTCTCCGTTTCGCTGCAGGGTCCCTTCATTCTTCACATATCCGTGTCGAGCCGAGTGTAAATCCCGAGGTTGAACGGCCTTTGTACAAGCACACACGCTTCGTAGCAGGGCGAAGCTATGAGCTAGAAAAATCCAGGCTGGCAGACAGCCTGTGTCTGACCAACCAATCAGAGAGCTCCTTACATCCCACGGTGTGGCTAATTTGAATAGCCTCCAGCAAGTTGTTAATCGAAGAGCTAATCCAGCAGCTATGGAGGACCACAAGAGCCACGCGCATCGAAATAAAAAATTCTGTGCTTAATTTTAATAAACTGATTTTTAAAATGCTTTTCAGTCTTCATTTCAAAAAACATTTTCGAATTGCACTTTAATAAACTGCATTTCAAAAACCTTTTTCGAATTCCACTTTAATAAACTGCATTTCAAAAACCTTTTTCGAATTCCACTTTAATAAACTGCATTTCAAAATCCTTTTTCGAATTCCACTTTAATAAAAACATTTTCGAATTGCACTTTAATAAACTACATTTCAAAAAACATTTTCGAATTCCACTTTAATAAACTGCATTTCAAAAACCTTTTTCGAATTGCACTTTAATAAACTGCATTTCAAAAAACATTTTCGAATTGCACTTTAATAAACTGCATTTCAAAAACCTTTTTCGAATTGCACTTTAATAAACTGCATTTCAAAATCCATTTCCCTTTCCTGTTCGCTCAGGGATTAACATGTGGATTAGCAGTTGGATTAGCAGTTGGATTAACAACTTCATTTTAAAAATCCTGCTGCTATTCAAATTAGCCACACCGTGGGATGTAAGGAGCTCTCTGATTGGTTGGTCAGACACAGGCTGTCTGCCAGCCTGGATTTTTCTAGGTCATAGCTTCGCCCTGCTACGAAGCGTGTGTGCTTGTACAAAGGCCGTTCAGCCTCGGGATTTACACTCGGCTCGACACGGATATGTGAAGAATGAAGGGACCCTGCAGCGAAACGGAGAGCTCAACATCTGACTGAGTGCCTGTTTTCGCAGTCTGACCACCTGTTGAAGGTAACGTGCTAACGTGGCTAACGCTAGCATCACCGCACGTAGCCCCGTTATTTTAAGGTCATCTTAGCTTATGAAATTTTTACGTTGCAGCTGTACGAGCTCGCTACGTGTTTTGTAAGCTGCTGTGCTCTTCACAAATAAAGCTGGAAGCAGCTCAGACTATTAGAACCAGCACTGAGGCCTGTTACATTTATACAGTGTTAGAGCAATGGCTGCAACCTACAGCCTTTAAACTAGCGATTAAAATGCTGACAGTAAACTCGTCAGTCCAGATGTTACCACATTACTTTGTGATACTTAGAGTTAAAACAACTGAGACAGGCTGATTAAAATAACAGCTGTCAGTTCTCTCATTCCTTATATCAAGACTGGAGATCACACTACTGATTTCAGTTCATTTAATATGTGAGTGCACAGATTCATTCTCAACTGGACATAAATGATGATCAAAGGTTGTATATATGATGAAGTCATCAAATCCCAGCCTCTAACACAGTGCGCTGAATCTTAGCTTTGAATGTCCAGTATATTCTAATCAGTGCAATTTAAGCATTCACTGAACCTACAGTATCTACACCTGTGTGGCAAATGTGTGGTAAACATACAGATAATGAAATTTAATTATTAATACAATATACATCATGAGAAACAAAAGCTGAACTTGAATCAGTTTAGTACTTTTCTCTGTATGCTCTGTGATTATAAAGGCCTTAAATTCTGTGATATATACTGTAAATGATTTTCACAGAGGTCTTAAAGTACTTAAATCACTGCTGATAGTCTGGTTGTTTATATTTTCACGTTTTTGTGTCTGTAGGGCTGTTTGATGACGATTTGGACTCCTCTGGGAGATGAGGACACACCCACATCTGTTCCATACTGCAGCCATGGATGGTGTTACGGCTCTGAGTCAGCTTTAGGCCATCAGATGCACACACTGGAAAACCAGCACCTGGACTTCATGCAGGAGAGACGGCCTCAGTGATGGACTCTGCATCCTCTACTTTACCTCCTAATCTCTTTCTCCTTTAACACACAATTAAAATCACTCCAAAAGAGTGTAAACTTACTGAGGAAGTCTCTAACTTGTGCACATTTGTACTTTTACTTGTTTTCTGATATATTAAAGAAGAGTACAGTTATTCACATAAAGTTTTTAGTCTTCTGTATTTATTCTTTTGTATGATGTACCACAGTCATACTGAACTTTACAGACCTGGTGAATTGGAGGAAAAAAAAGTCATACATGTGTATATATATATATATATATATATATACACATATGAATCATTTAGCTTCAGCAGTATTTCTATTCGTCCTATGAATTCCAGTCTAATGTCAATTCACTGTTTGAGTTTGGTCTTAAACCCCAGAGAATACCACCTAGTTCAACAATCTTTTTATCTGATTATTTGCAAAACGGTTTTCTTCTGAGAGATGCTGCTAGAGCTGAAATTGAGCCCCAAGAAACAACAACAAAGTTTAGTTCCTCTGGATTTTCCATGGAAAATTGTTTTATCACTCACTCAGGTGACTTCTCCAGTGTCACGGATGAGTGATGAATGTATCTCCCACTGGAAACCATTGTGTCTAGTTAAAGTCAATCGACTTTTTTAAGGAGAGTTGTTAGATGCTGTGCTCATGAGGACAATGAGTTTTAACTTGCAGCACAACACAAAGCTGCCATATTGGATCAACGATCAAAACACTTAATTGAGCAGAATTAAGTCAAAATGTAATATCCTCATATGACACATCACACACGACCCAGCATTGTTCTAAGAATGCAAACTTTTTTATTGGAAGTTTCCACAGCTGCCAGAAAGGGACAGATTTCTGGCTGGTCTTAATGAGTGGTCGTTGCTCTCTCGTTTTCTCTGGAATTGCTGCACGGAGGATGTAACACCCATGATAAGCGCTGAGGTGTGTGTCCTTGTCAGGAATTAGCCATCCTCAGCTTTCTGGGAAGGAAAAGTGGAACCAGAAGATATTCAAATGCATCTCCTCACAGCTGCTGATGAATTCTACAAAAAACAAAGTTTGTTAAAAACATTTGCAGGTGAATCACCACTGATTTATCAGTGCCATCCATTTACTCAAAAATTACTGACAAGCGACAACTAGAATATATAGTTTATAATTTCAAAAATGTCCTGTACAAAATGAACTATATATGACAAATGTGGTGTGGTGCTTGTGGAATTTTTAACAAGGACCCTACAAAACTTTACAGTACTCATGCTGCCAAACTTTTGACAGCTAGGTGTGCAGTTCCTGCTTTAAATGCATTCACTTTTAAGCTTAAGGAATCTAAGTGATAAGAGGCCAGAAATGTTTGAACTAGCTTATGAACCTAAATCACTGAGGCCGTCTCTCCTGCATGAAGGTGCTGGTTTTCCAGTGTGTGCGTCTGATGGCCCAAAGCTGACTCAGAGCTGTAACACCATCCATGGCTGCAGTATGGAACAGATGTGGGTGTGTCCTCATCTCCCAGAGGAGTCCAAATCGTCATCAAACAGCCCTACAGACACAAAAACATGTGAAAATATAAACAACCAGACTATCAGCAGTGATTTAAGTACTTTAAGACCTCTGTGAAAATCATTTACAGTATATATCACAGAATTTAAGACCTCTATAATCACAGAGCATACAGAGAAAAGTACTAAACTGATTCAAGTTCAGCTTTTGTTTTTCATGATGTATATTGTATTAATAATTAAACTTCATTATCTGTATGTTTACCACACATTTGCCACACAGGTGTAGATACTGTAGGTTCAGTGAATGCTTAAATTGCACTGATTAGAATATACTGGACATTCAAAGCTAAGATTCAGCGCACTGTGTTAGAGGCTGGGATTTGATGACTTCATCATATATACAACCTTTGATCATCATTTATGTCCAGTTGAGAATGAATCTGTGCACTCACATATTAAATGAACTGAAATCAGTAGTGTGATCTCCAGTCTTGATATAAGGAATGAGAGAACTGACAGCTGTTATTTTAATCAGCCTGTCTCAGTTGTTTTAACTCTAAGTATCACAAAGTAATGCGGTAACATCTGGACTGACGAGTTTACTGTCAGCATTTTAATCGCTAGTTTAAAGGCTGTAGGTTGCAGCCATTGCTCTAACACTGTATAAATGTAACAGGCCTCAGTGCTGGTTCTAATAGTCTGAGCTGCTTCCAGCTTTATTTGTGAAGAGCACAGCAGCTTACAAAACACGTAGCTAGCTCGTACAGCTGCAACGTAAAAATTTCATAAGCTAAGATGACCTTAAAATAACGGGGCTACGTGCGGTGATGCTAGCGTTAGCCACGTTAGCACGTTACCTTCAACAGGTGGTCAGACTGCGAAAACAGGCACTCAGTCAGATGTTGAGCTCTCCGTTTCGCTGCAGGGTCCCTTCATTCTTCACATATCCGTGTCGAGCCGAGTGTAAATCCCGAGGCTGAACGGCCTTTGTACAAGCACACACGCTTCGTAGCAGGGCGAAGCTATGACCTAGAAAAATCCAGGCTGGCAGACAGCCTGTGTCTGACCAACCAATCAGAGAGCTCCTTACATCCCACGGTGTGGCTAATTTGAATAGCAGCAGGATTTTTAAAATGAAGTTGTTAATCCAACTGCTAATCCAACTGCTAATCCACATGTTAATCCCTGAGCGAACAGGAAAGGGAAATGGATTTTGAAATGCAGTTTATTAAAGTGCAATTCGAAAAAGGTTTTTGAAATGCAGTTTATTAAAGTGCAATTCGAAAATGTTTTTTGAAATGCAGTTTATTAAAGTGCAATTCGAAAAAGGTTTTTGAAATGCAGTTTATTAAAGTGCAATTCGAAAATGTTTTTATTAAAGTGGAATTCGAAAATGTTTTTTGAAATGAAGACTGAAAAACATTTTAAAAATCAGTTTATTAAAATTAAGCACAGAATTTTTTATTTCGATGCGCGTGGCTCTTGTGGTCCTCCATACCAGCAGCTAATCCAGGAGCTAATCCAGCAGCTAATCCCGGAGCGAACAGGAAAGGGAAATGGATTTTGAACTGCAGTTTATTAAATTGCAAGTGGAAAAAGGATTTTGAACTGCAGTTTATTAAATTGCAGGTGGAAAAAGGATTTTGAACTGCAGTTTATTAAATTGCAGGTGGAAAAAGGATTTTGAACTGCAGTTTATTAAAGCGCAACTGAAAAAAGGATTTGAAAATGCAGTTTATTAAATATGGGCTCAAAATGTGGTCATAAATATTTTGTACTTGTAAATCAGTTTTGTATGTGTAAAAAAAATTTGTCTGTGCGTAAAAAAGATTTGTATGTGTAAAAAAAATTTGTGTGTGTGTAGAAAAGATTTGTATGTGTAAAAAAAATTTGTGTGTGTGTAAAAAAGATTTGTATGTGTAAAAAAAATTTGTCTGTGCGTAAAAAAGATTTGTATGTGTAAAAAAAATTTGTGTGTGTGTAGAAAAGATTTGTATGTGTAAAAAAAATTTGTGTGTGCGTAAAAAAGATTTGTATGTGTAAAAAAAATTTGTCTGTGCGTAAAAAAGATTTGTATGTGTAAAACGAATTTGTGTGTGCGTAAAAAAGATTTGTATGTGTAAAAAAGATTTGTCTGTGCGTAAAAAAGATTTGTGTGTGGACTTAGCCAAAAAACCCCTGCAAGCTACAAGTGCGAATTTTGACCCTATTTTTCTTCCTTTAAGCTGATTGGTCAATGTCATGTCAATCACAAATTAAACAATCCAATCAGAGAACAGATGGGTTTGGCTGTCGGGGGGGATGCTTTACGGACCTTCAGGTCCTGGAAGGGTAACACAGTTTGAAGATGGAGGACGGCGGTGGCGCTTCTGCGGCGCAGGTAAGCTTTAATTTATGGTTTACTGGAACAAGCTAATTGTCCAGACATATATTTTTGAATATCATGTTCGGTTACTACACTGTAATTTTTCACAGTGCCAAAAGCTAGCTTAAAAAGGGCTCTCAACATTAGCCCTAGTGTTGCATGTGTTCAAATAGTCTCCTGTGTGGCACGGTCTGAAAACATCAGCATCCTGGAGAATTATGTGTTTGGATTTAAGTTTAATCCCGATGAGATGTCGTTTTGGTAATAATTGGAACTGAAATGCTCTGACTTGACCTTAGCACTGCTCCCAGGTCACCCCAGAGTTTGTGTTAGAGTAATACTACAGTAATTACAGTATACAACAACTTTCAGCAGCTACTGAAAGTTAGGGGACCTAGCTTCAGTGAGCGTTTTGGGATTTATGACAGCTTATAGGCAGTGACATTAAGAAATACTCTGTCATACAGTACCAGATTGACCAAGAATGCTTCTGTAGTAACTGTAGTGCAGTGTCTGTCTGGTGTCAGTAAGCTAATGTCTGTTGATATTTGCTTTGCTGGATGTGTCGTGTTCAAAAATTTAAGAAGGAATTCAGGAGAAAAAGATTTAAAAAGATTGAATTTGCTTCAGCAGTTGAAATTACAAGTTTATAGTGCCAGACTTTTATGTGAACCAGCTTCCCAAAAAGGATAATGCTGAAACGGGCTTTACAGCTTATATACTGTGACAATAAAAACAGATGCTGATTCTAAGGCCCAGTTCACCCATTTTGTTCAGACTCCCTAACCCAGAGACTAATCTAACTATTATTGTGTGTTTGTAAGCATGCTGCAAAAAACCCCTCTGCACTCTATGTGTCCCTGCAATATTTCAAATACAGCGCTGAATGACGCTCTCAACCTTCAAACATGGAGTGCCAACATGCTTATGAGCACATTTGCATTGTGTACATCTTAAAAAAATAATGAAACAGCCTTATAATAATTAATAATTTTGTAAACTTGTAAATAAATGTTCAAACCTAACAGATGTCAAATGTGTTTAGGGACTTTTAAAGTCTTTCTTCATCGGGTTATGTGTTTTGAAGTGTGCTATACTAAATTTGTGGGTCATCTGTGTCATCATGGGAACGTCCACGGGGTACTTCAGAGAGAACCCTTCTTAAATAGGAGAGTGTATGATACATCCATAGAGAAACGTGTAAATCTTTGAAAATTGTCTGATTGTTTACTTAACAGGTGACTGTAAATCAAGTGGACCTTGGTCTATCTCCCTCCAGAACAGAGAACCTGGGATGTCCCTGTGACTCTTTGGTGGGTTCATTTTTTTTCATTATTAAAGTAATGTTGTCTGAATTTTTTGAATACAGCAAGGTGGCACAGGATAGAACATATTTAAAAATATTTTTTAATGCAATTCAGTTTCTTTACTATATTACAAAGTTAATCAAAATAAAAAGATTTTCATGAGAATATTATTTGGTTTTATTGAGTTTTACGCAGTTTGACATTTCATTGTTCCTTCAATGCACTTCATATGATATCAGTAATTCCATAATCTTTTTCTTCTTTCAGTTGGCTTTAGGAAGACATGTTTTCCAAAACCTTCAAAATAGGCTGGTGCAGTCCTACCAACAGCAGCCCTTGGACCTTGATCATATTGAGTTCCTCTGCGTGAACGCATCAACTCTAGTCTGTTCTCTTTCTGCTCATATTAATGTTCCATCACTGGTAGGCTTATTTGATTTAGTTTTGGTTACCTTTAAAAATCGTTTCAATATATGCCATTCTTATGTATCTTATGATGTTAATTTTACAGTTTAGTAATTATGCTATACAAATAAACCTGTCATCCATTGCTTTGTTAAATCCAAGATGAAATTTTGTTCTGTGTTTCAATATAAAGATTGGGGATAAGAATAATGTTACTAACATGGTAAAACTAAATTCTAGGATTTCATCCAACTAAATATTTTAATGCAACCATTTTTTAGGTAGTTGAAGCTCTTCACCACCTCATCTGCCTCATCCATTCCAATATGGATACAAGAAGGTCTGCCATTGTTGTTGACAGCTCAGCTGGTGAACGGGGGAGGGCAAAGCTCTATGTTTCTAAAGACCACCTCAAAGATCTAATAAAGATGGACCTCTCCGTTCCTTGTATCTCCAAGCTTTTGGGCATATCGCAGAAAACAGTCCGACGAAGAATGAAAGAGTGGGGCCTCTCAATAACGGCAACCTACAGCTCGCTATCAGATGATGAACTTGACAACTTAATTGCAGCCATAAAACAGGAATCGAAAGATCTGGGTTAGTTATTCATGTGAAAAATAATGCTTGTAATAAGATTCTATTTTATTTTTCTTGCTAGCAACCTTTCATATTTACATGAATAACACTAGCTGAATGTCATGATTAGTTAGTAGTTTGATTTACTGTATTATAAGTGCCTTCCAATGTGCTGTTGTAATTGTTTCACTATGGGATGTCTTTTTAGGCTACAGAATGGTTAAAGGACGCCTCAGGGCACTGGGCCACAGGGTGCAGTGGAACAGAGTATGGGATTCCATGCGTCGTGTTGACAGTGCTGGAATCCTTGAAAGGATGGCAAATCTTGGATGTGTTGTTAGAAGGACATACAGTGTTCCTGGTCCTCTGTCACTGCTCCACATTGACACCAACCATAAGTTAATTAGGTAAGTTTAACATAACTCAATAGTGGCTTGTCACGTGCTACATATGTTGTACTGTGGATATTTATGTGCTATCTGTGCAGAGGAGTTTTTTTGTTTCCTGTTCTCATGCTGTCCTCCCATAGGTGCCCAGCATGAGCAGAGGTCTCTTTTTTTCCTCTTGTACCTTACCCATTGTTGTGTACTTTTTCAGTGTTTTTCTCTGTAACGCTGCCGATCTCCGACCTGTACTCCCATGTGTTGTCTATGTTGTGTGTGTAAGTCGGGGGGGGGGGGGGGGGGGGGGGGGGGTCCTATTCCTCTGTGGGGAAACCTGCATATGGCCAATAAAGCATTCATTCAATCAATAGTCATAGGGCACATTTGGGCCCATTAATATTTAACTCATTCATGCATATGCAAACACTGTATTTTACATTACCCCATTACTTTACTGCCTGCCAAGTTAGCAGTAATATATATACATATATATATATATATATATATTCTCTACATTCTAACAGATTAAGAGAAGTTCACCAGCCTTTGCATGCTTGTAGAAATGTGCGATCCACTTTCAAATTTGACAAGTCCTAACTTGTAATGTTTTATATTTGATTATTGTTGAAAAATGCAATTAATTAATTATACTCAGTGGCTGAAGTCTTAGGGGCTGTGTCTTTGTCTCTTTACAGATATGGACTTGTGATGTTTGGTGGTGTTGGTGGCTTCTCAAGGAAGGTTTGCATTCTTCACTAAAATAGCAGAAAATGTGATGCTAGTAATAGTACTTCATTAATGTCTCTTTATTTTCAGATCTTGTACTTGAAAGCAGCTAACAACAACAAGGCTTCTACAGCACTGACGTTCTTCCTTGAGGCTGTACAGAAGCATGGATTTCCATCGAGGTATAATGCAAAAAAACTTGCTGTTCACATTAGATTATAGAGGCTTAAATCAGTCTCACTTCAATTTTGAATACACATTCGTGCCTGACACACATGCTTGCTGTCTGGAAATGATTGAATTTTCCTATCATTTGTATTCTATTTGCAGAGAAATACTACAATAATAATAATAATGATAATAATACGTTTTATAACACCGTTTTACAAGGGTTACACCTTCCTAAGTTAAAGAAGAAAAAAGTTGAGCAAGTTAAAATGGACTAATACAGAATCAGGTGTATGCAATTCTGAATAGATGGGTTTTGAGTAGTGACTTAAAAGTGGTGAAAGAGTTTGTGGTCCGGAGATCTTGTGGAGGTACATCTAAAGTCTTGGGACAGAACAACTAAAGGCTCTGAGTCCCATTGTAGTTAGGCAAGCATGTGGAACAGACAGAAGGGAAGCTGAAGAAGAGCGAAGTGTATGAGTGGGGGAGTACAAATGTAGTACAAATGTAGAAGATCAGATAGATATGGACGAATATGTCAAATTAGTGTCAGCTGTTTCCCATGTGTTTTCATTTTCTCTAATCACACTTGTGTGTATTTAGTCTGTGTGTTTCTGTTCATTCTTTGTCATGTTGTCTGTTGTCGTTTGTGCCATGTTTCCATGTGTCTCTGCTTCTACGCTCCAGGTTTCAGGTATCTTTGTATCCACGGCGAGTTTCATGTTTTGGTTTTTATGTTTATCTTTAGTCTGCCCAGTTTAGCTTCATGTCTGCCTTTTGTTTTGTATAGTTTTTACCAGCCTTAAGAAACGGCTTGCTTTCTGTTAACATTCAAGTTTTGTTCCACATTCCATTTTTGTCTGCACTTGGGTCCACTATTCATACTTCACACAGTAAGCTGCTCAGCCAGACTGTGACAGAACAACCATTTCACTGACTTTGCAAGTTAACATTGCTAGTTGTGCATTGTACTTTTGGGGAAAATATTTACAAATATAGCTCTGCATAAGAGCTCAAAGAGCCCTAAAAATATTATACAGTTGAATATAAAACATTCACATTTTTCTTTAAATGATTAACTTTAAAATATTGCGAAAATGTGATTCTCTGTAATTTCTGTGTCCTTTGTTTTTCATATTTCTAGAGTGAGGGGAGACCAAGGAGTTGAGAATGTTGACATTGCTCGATACATGTTTGAAGTTCGGGGCTGTGGTAGAGGAAGCTTTATGTCTGGCAAAAGCGTGCATAACCAAAGGTATTCCTAATTTACAACAAAAACATATTTTTGATTGCCAGGTGTAGTATTCTGGCGTTAATTATTGAATGTGTTATTAACAAAATTACGTTTAAAACTGAATTACTGTTACTTCAAATTATAACAAGTTCCCATAACATTTTGTTTGCACAGAATGCTTGGAAATTATGTCATTTTATGAGGATGAATGTCACTGTATAGTGATTTTTTTTTTAAAGAAATGTTTGTTTGTTTTTGTTTTGTTTTAAAGGATAGAGCGCCTGTGGCGTGACGTTTGGAATGTTGTCACCAACATCTACTACGATCTTCTTCACAGACTTGAGGAAGACAGACGCTTGGATCCAACAAACTGTACTGACCTTTTTTGTGCAAAGTATGTGTTTTTGCCACGAATCCAAGCAGATTTGGAGACGTTTATTGAAGGCTGGAACAATCACTCTCTTAGGACAGAGCGGAACTACACCCCAAACCAACTATGGGAGATTGGAAAGACTCAGAATCCAGTCAATCCTCCTGAAAGTATTGTGGTATGATTACACATCTCTAAATTCTTCAAATCGCTTTTTTGAAAAAAAAAAAAAAAAAGTATATCATTGACAAAATTAATAAAGCATGTATTTTAAAGACTTCCTGAATTGATGGCGTCTAATTTCAGGCAGAGTATCCAGATGTGGACATTGCAGACTTGGACCAAACTGGTATTCACCTTCCAGAACTTGTGTCTCCACTTGACAGTGAGGATTTGGAAAGAGTGAGACACCTTTTCAATCCCATGGAACCCTCTATGTCCTATGGGGCTGACATTTACAGTTCCCTTGTCCAGTATGTGGAAGGCATTCTTGAGAACAGGCAGGATTTATAGCTTTATCTAGAGTGATGGTTGAAAATAAGATGCCCTAACAGATGTTTACATTATGTTGAATTATCAGTTTTTGTATCCAAGGACAGTTACTAAAAGTCTGCATCAATGTTTATTTTCAGTTTTTAATGTTAATGCATTTTGTGTTTGATGAGTTTACAGTTATATTTTCCTGATAATCTGTCAGTTAATGCAAAGGTAACATGATAAATGCTTTCTGTTCTCATGTAAATCCTTTGTTTAATAATAGCTTCAATAAAATTTTGTTAAGGTACCATCATGCCTATTCTTGCTCATTTCTATTTTTATTTAATTGTAAAGGCAATATTCAATTAATCTACTTTATTTACAGTCTGACAAGAATTGTTTTTCTTAACTTTGATGGAGTGGCGACCAGTCTAGAATGTAACTTGTATTTAAGTCCAATAACTGCTGCTCCAAATCCATGTCCTTGACAACTTCTGGATTTTAATTTGGGGTGTTCAAGCATATTTCCTTTGATTTACAAAATGATTTCAAACAACCTCAAAAATAATCAGGAAAATTATCATCCAATGTTCATAGCTCAAAACTTGACTTTATTCATAACAGCTTGAAAGTGACAAAAACTCTCATGACTGTAGAACTGTAATGTTTTGATGTGTGTTAGCTGTCCTGCATGCGGTAATTAAATAGCTTAACCACAGCTGACAGTGTGGCAGATTTTTATTAACATTATATTCAACAGCATTGGACTGTGTGTAACATTTAATACAGCTTTAGTATTAATCTACTTTTTTCACCTCTTGTAATCTAAGAAACTGCTTCAAACAAAGAGATGATGTGAATTGGATGCATGACAATGACTTTAAGTTAACAAAACAACCCTAAATAACACAGTCATTAGTTCCTTAACTTCAAATATAAAAATTAATGGTGGGAACTGTAACTTTAATTTTTATATTTAAACTCGCATAACAATATTCCAAAAAAATCAATAAGCTTAAGTAACAGTGAAACTTTTGGCTATGTAAAACATTTTTCAAGCATGGTAAAGTTTATTCGACATCCAGTGTCTACAAATTGCTTTTAAATAAGGCCAAAACCTGTGGCACAAGTTGCAATGCAATCATCAACATGTTTGGAAAATACATTGTACTCGTGGAAGTGCCCAGGCACACGCAACGTTCCAAAACATGTAGAGGATATGAGGTAGTCTGCTTTGACTACTTCAACCTTCATGGTACCAGTCGGAATTTCCCACCCGACCCAAAACCTCATCAGCTAGCTGAGCTGGAATGGAGTGGCTGTAAAAATAATCAATGCATTAGAAATCAAATTAGATTCAAATTTTGAATCACAATGCAATTACACTTGCCTGTTTCAATGTAGGTCTTCAGAAATCCCACTGTTTGCATTTGGATGCTTAGTGGGTAAGGTGGATCATCATCGTCTTCATCATCGCCCTCATCTCCTGGCCAAACAATGTGGCTAAGAACAGCCTAAAACGAGATTTCAGAGACACACTTAAGAATGCAACTGCCTTAAAAACAGTTTTTTTACATGTTAAATTTGTGAAGGGACTTTTTTCCGACACTTGGCATTTATATATGGTGTATTCTATGGGTGCTCATGATGGCACTGGATTATCTGGCAGCCTTTAAAAGAATTTCCCTCAGGATGAATAAAGTATTATCAATCAATCATTTTGTCTCACTTAACGTATAATGGTAAAAGGAGTGATTCTTACTTTTCTACTCTCCCAGACTCTTCAAAGTTTTTTCTACAACAATTATCATTCTCCCAATCACATTCTTATTTTCAATACTTCCTACCAAACATTCATACAGAGTGGGGAGCCAGGGATCTTAACTGCTGATCAGTAGATGACCTGCTCTACCTCCTGAGCTACAGCCTCCCCTAAAAGCAGCATTAACTGTCATGCCATCTAGCCTTGTCACTGTAGTCGGCATCTTAGAAATGCATTGAAATACCTGTGCAGTAAGAATGCTGTCTTCATGCTGGGGAAAGACCACTGAGGCTGTGTCAGGTCTTTGTTGAAGCATAGTCAACAATCCGGTGTCCTTCAGACCTTTTCTGATGTGTTTTGTCTGCCTTTTAGTTCGGCCTATCACCTAAAACAATAATTAAAAATAACCACATTATATGTGCTTAGGTGATGACAATCTAAAAACAATTTTTAAAGGGCAATTTTACTGCATGATGGAGAAGCTGTTCGAACATCCATCTGCGGTTTTCTGCACTGACGGGTGGCAAGTCCCAGGAAATGGCCAAATTGTTAATGTCATCCTTCTGCTGCTCAGTGAGGTGTTTATTACTATCAAGCTTATAGAGGAGAAAAATTCCATTTTAGTATGTTGCAAATATATTGCCTAAAAAATCTGCATTTTCTTGGGGGGGGGGGGATTTACATTTATATAAAAATGAGTTAATTTAAATTATGATTTCACTAAGGCTTGAAGTAAATTAGTATTCACCATGCAAATTGTAGAACGAATATCTAGATCTGGCACATCATCGAGCTGGACAGTGACAGTGTCTCTATCAGCATGGACCAACATGTGAATAATAGCCTTGCTGAGGCCATGCAATCGTGGCCCATCATTCAAAAATGAATGCCCAATCATTCTGCCTGCTACCACAAATAAGTCACTGTCTGCCAAAATCTGAGAAGTAGAAGGCACTAGATGGTTCTCTTGTCCCTCAAAGAGAAGGGTCATGTTGGCTGCACCTGGAGAAGAACAGTACAAGCAAAATAAAAATGCTATAGCTTTATCTATTGACGTAAGTAGTTGATTAATGAAGTTTCAAACATGATGTAAATACTTCAATGGTATCTTTTTTTTATTTTTTTATTTCTGGAGTAAATTTTTCGATGGATTATTTAGAAAAATCATCTCACATTAATTAAGAAAAGGATATAGAAACATACCGCTATGGATGTTAAAGCCATGTTGCAACTTTAGCATTGCCATGCTGAAAAAATGCCTCTGGACCCCAGTGCCAACAGCTGTGTCACCTATTTTAAAATTGGGAAAAAGAAAAAAACAACAACACAAGTAAAGTTACAAACTGCTTTACAGCACCCTTTAATGGAAAATTCTCATTTACCAAGTTGGAATGTTAAACAGCCTTTAAAGAAACTAACTGAATCTATGCTTCACCATAAGCATTACCTTGTAAAGAACAACGAAAAGGTCCTGCCCAATCAATCTGTGGTCTTTTGTAGAAAGCAATGATCTCTCGGCTTTGGGATGTTTGATCTTGTCGAATGTCAATAATAGCTGTGATTGTGGGGTTCTCCTCCTTTTCCTTTAAGAGATGCCTCTTAAACAAAACTGCAGCATCTTGGGGATCACTGGCCTTTTTCCACTGTTCTACTAAAAGATAAAGTACATTGTATGCAAAAATAACATTTTGTACTGTAAACCCAGTAAGCCAAAAAATTAAGGCCCAGCACACTTTCTGATAAGCACGTCAATTTGGAATTTTAAATATACTCTGACATTTGGTATGAAAAGTACCTTCCTTATTGTTGGCTGGGTTGTCAGTGTTCATCTCAGCAGCAAAATTGAGAAGTGTGTCTCTGACTTCATGTGCTGTGTGATGCAGCTCATCCACTTCACTTTACCCAAAGTGGTGCAAAAGAAAAAAAAAAAGATCAGTTTTAAACATATATACACCGATCTAGATAGATAGATAGATAGATAGATAGATGCAGAAATACTGTCAATAAAAGACAAGGTCACCTAAACAATGCACTCTAAAGAAGCAAAAGTATATTGTCAAAATGCCAGGATGAACACTGATAAAAGCTCATCCATCCGGTCAACATGATCATAGAAGATGAACAGGTTAGGTAAGGATGAGCCCCTGCTATGACATGATGCAAAGACAGAAGCAAGAGCAACTATAAATGTGCTACACATGGCATTTGTGTAGTGTTGTCCAACTAAAATGAACTTACCTATCACCACATGTACTGGCATGCAAGACCAAGTCATCTGGAGGATAACGAATTCCACAAACAGGACAAGAAGGCTGAAGAGGATATTGCAATTAAAAAGTGTATTTGTTTTAGTCCAAGCAAAAATGAATAGTCCAAATCTAGCACAGAATGCCACAGGTAATTAGCAAATAACGAAACAGTTGAATAAAGATCTGCTTGGAATTTTGTTTTTTTGTTTTTTGTTTGTATTACAATGTTACATATATCTGGGAACTCACCTCCAATTGGACTTCATTCTGATGTGCCTGGTCAGTCATGCTTTCACACGCAGCTTCCTGGTAAAGGAATATAATGTTACATTACACATTTATGGTAGGTACATGCTGCTCACGATTTGTCATTTAGAGCAAACTAGGGGATCAACGTCCCTCATGGGGACACTCCAATAGGGCATAAAGTTTTGGACTCTCCATCAATTGCTCTAAAGAAACGAAGAAGCTTCTCAGATGAGAGGTGGCACATCTTCAAGGAAACTTATAGAAGTCCAGATGTTTTCTTTCCAAACTCTTTACACTACAATGACTGGGATGACTGAGAAACTTCACAGACATTTAGAGCAAAACTTACGACTGATTTCAGCACATACATTGACTCTGGAAATTCACCCAAAGTAGTCTTGGGTAAAGCATAATATTCTGTCCTTCCATTTTGAAAGTAGTAAAAAGAATACAACTTAAAAAGTTTTAGTTTTTAGCAAAGGTGGTAGCAATGTTTGTTTTACTGTTGAATTTGGCTTACTTGTACACAGTTTTCTACGTGACAAACAAGTAGCTGAAGAGGCATAGTCACACCACAGGTCTTGCACTGAGACTTCGGCATTTTGCTGAATTCTGCAGCATCATGTGGAAGAGGTGTAGTATCAATTTTTTCTTGGAGAGGGACAATATAAAGTGTATTTTTTCCATTGTTGGTGGCCATCTTGAGTGTCTTGGCTGTGTAGCCTTGTGTTCCCTGAGATACTAGAGAGAGATTTCTCTGTCCGCTACCACCTAGAATATGGAACAAAAACCAAGTAAAACGCATTCGCAATACAGCAATGTTCTAAAAGTTGAGATGATAAAGTACAAATAAATCCATAACATTATGGAACACTACTCTTGTATAGCAATGTCTTTAAAAAGTACCTTGTAGCAACCTATACTTTTCATTTTTAAACAATGCTTAAAATGTTAAATGAATCACTAGACCAAAACAATATTTCATTCATAACTATATTCCGAATATTCAAGTTTTTTTTATTAAGTGGTGCTGTACTGTTGATGTTATACCTGTAAACAATGGAAGTATATTGATGTGCATCTTATGCCTTTATTGCTTTTCAATCACAATGCGCAAAAAAAAGTGAGTTAATCTAAAAAAAAAGTCCATGCCTACAAATTTGAAAACTAAATAATAAAAGCCATATCAGTGTTCCATAAGTTATTCTCGGAAGAAGTGTTAGAAATGTTTTAATTAGACACAAAAGCTTCTTCTAAAACTTATCCGGATGCTTTTGGCTCTAAGTAAATGTCTTCTATTAACTCAGATACAAAGTCGGGGAGTTAAAATGACTTACCTCCTGCTTTATACAAGAGCCATCCACCAGTTAGGGCCTTCATCTTCGGATACTCTTCATGCAGAGCTACAGTAATCTAAATTAGGGTTAAAAGAAATCAAACATTTCCTCATGATTAGTTTGTCAAGTCACATTGTAACATTTTTAAATTTTAATTTTGAAGTTTAAAATTAGATTTTTTTGACAAGATAAAGGCATCTAAAATTGAGAAAAGTACTTCTTCATGATCAGCATTGTCAGCTATGCTGAGAGTTCGCCTTCCAAGTCCAGCTTGAAGAAGCCGTATTTCATTCTTTGGGGTTTTTGTCGTGGAATCAGGCAAAAGACAGAATTGCAACTGAAGGTTGCGAACTGCATGTATGACATTACTAGGAGCTGGGAAAGGCCTCTTTCCTTTGGATTGCCTTCTTTGAAACATTGCTGGAAATGACCTGTAAATAAGATTATACATTTGAGGCGTTAAACACTTTGCCAATTTCTTCCAAATTAAAGCAAGACTACTCATCTGATTGGAAAAGTACTGCATTACTGTTAAGGTGAAATGTCATAATGATGTTTAAGGAGGATCCAAGTACATAGGTAATTTGCAGAGCAGGTTGTTTAAATAAAAAGATGACTTGCATAAAAGAGAGTAAGAGTAAAAGCTGAACACACAATAGAGACAAATCATGGATGCAGCATTTTACTTTTGTGCATGCCAGGTTAAAGCCTATTTTTAAATTATATTTTTAAACCAAAAACAAAGAGTAACTCAAAACCAATGGGTTGCTTGAATCCAGTATTCATTATATCCTTGTCAGTACAGATGTTGTGTCTTCTCCAGAATACAGGGAAAAGAATATTAAAAATATGAACAACTGAAATACAAACATAATTATCTGGGCTTCTACTTTGCTGAATATCTTAGATTACTGTTCCATAACACCCCCCCAAAAAAATAAATAAATAAATAGAGAGGAGTAGCATTACTGGCAAATTTCTTTTTCTTTTTACCTTTGCATTTCTATTTGGGTGCTCACTCTTGGGGTTTGCTGAGGCACTGTCGCTGTAACAGATGTGGTTGCAGTTCCACTCCTAATATCAGACTGGGAAGTTGACAGAATTCCCACAAGATTCAGTATAGCCTTCTCTATTGCAGTCTTTGGCTCCTGTTGAAAATATATTTATATGTTATTGAACATCTGCATCTTCATTTAAACAATACTATATGGTTTCCTGATATATCCCTATTCCCTATTTTCTTAATAACCTAATATTAAAATAGTTAACAGTATAACTAATAGTCATGAGTGAGAGTTTAAAAGAACACTAAGGAAGCTTGTTAAGCCATAGTTACAGTAGTAGAAGAAAATTGAAATCAAATACTTTATACACACACATATATTTGTACTGTCAGCGGTAATGACGTTAACCGTTAAGCGTTAAGCGCAGTGTAACACGTTAGCGCGGTTTGCTCGTTAACGCGTTAGCAGCTACTGAAAGTTAAGCTAGGTCCCCTAACTTTCAGTAGCTGCTGAAAGTTGTTGTATACTGTAATTACTGTAGTATTACTCTAACACAAACTCGGGGGTGACCTGGGAGCAGTGCTAAGGTCAAGTCAGAGCATTTCAGTTCCAATTATTACCAAAACGACATCTCATCGGGATTAAACTTAAATCCAAACACATAATTCTCCAGGATGCTGATGTTTTCAGACCGTGCCACACAGGAGACTATTTGAACACATGCAACACTAGGGCTAATGTTGAGAGCCCTTTTTAAGCTAGCTTTTGGCACCGTGAAAAATTACAGTGTAGTAACCGAACATGATATTCAAAAATATATGTCTGGACAATTAGCTTGTTCCAGTAAACCATAAATTAAAGCTTACCTGCGCCGCAGAAGCGCCACCGCCGTCCTCCATCTTCAAACTGTGTTACCCTTCCAGGACCTGAAGGTCCGTAAAGCATCCCCCCCACAGCCAAACCCATCTGTTCTCTGATTGGATTGTTTAATTTGTGATTGACATGACATTGACCAATCAGCTTAAAGGAAGAAAAATAGGGTCAAAATTCGCACTTGTAGCTTGCAGGGGTTTTTTGGCTAAGTCCACACACAAATCTTTTTTACGCACAGACAAATCTTTTTTACACATACAAATCTTTTTTACGCACACACAAATTCGTTTTACACATACAAATCTTTTTTACGCACAGACAAATTTTTTTTACACATACAAATCTTTTTTACGCACACACAAATTTTTTTTACACATACAAATCTTTTTTACACACAGACAAATTTTTTTTACACATACAAATCTTTTTTACACACACACAAATTTTTTTTACACATACAAATCTTTTTTACGCACAGACAAATTTTTTTTACACATACAAAACTGATTTACAAGTACAAAATATTTATGACCACATTTTGAGCCCATAATTAAAGTGCAATTGGAAAAAGGATTTTGAAATGCAATTGGAAAAAGGATTTTGAAATGCAGTTTATTAAATTGGAATTCAAAAATGAATTTACAATTGCAGAATTTATTCTACAATTCATTATTAAAGCACAGAAATTTTTATTTCGATGCGCGTGGTTCTTGTGGTCCTCCATATTAGAGAGTCGCAGAAGTTAGATGAATAGAGATGAGCGGGCAGAGAATCAGGTGGCCTGTTAAAGGAGTTGAATAATGAGAATAGGGTCTTGGTGGAGTTCTCACTTGAACAGACAATGGTAGAATAATAGGCAGATTTGGTTTGACTGATACATTCCTGATAAAACAGAACATGGTTATTAAACATATCCTTATGAATAGTAAGGCCAGTTTTCTTATAAAGACGTTCAAGCCGTCGACCTTTAGCTTTCAATAGTCGGAGTTCAGGTGTGTACCAGGGTGCAGAGCGAGAAAAGAGTACAGTTCTGGTTTTTTGTGGAGCAAGAGAATTCAAAATACTACTAAGGCTATGATTATAATAAAATACTAGATCGTCTTGAATAGCCAAATTGTTAGGAGACAAGCAGCTAGAGAGAGCAGAAGAAAGGATATCAAGATTTATATTCTTGATATTCCGGAAAGAAATAATACGAGGATTGTTAATTATAGAGAAAGTCATGTGAACATTAAAGGAGAGAAGTAGATGATCCGAGATGGGGGTAAGTCCAGAACAACAGACTAGGTCCAAAGTATGGCCCTTAGTGTGGGTAGGGAAGTTTATGTATTGTTTAAGGCTGAAGCTATCAAAGCAGGATAAAAGGTCCTTGGTAAGAGGATGATCACAGTTATCCACGTGGACGTTGAAGTCACCCAGCAATATTATATTAGGGGAAACAGTAGCTAGGTTGGTCAGCAGATCAGCAAAGTCACTTATAAAAACAGAATTAAATTTTGGGGGGCGGTAAATGACAGCTATGACAGTTGGAGCAGGTCCTGAAAGTTGGCAAACAACAGATTCAAAGGAGCTGTAGGTAGGGACCGACAGTGGCGAGATTTTCCAGTTCTCGCGATAAATTACCGCGAGGCCACCACCACGACCGGACTCGCGAGGTTGGCAGGTGTAAACAAACCCCGGGGGGGTGGAGTCGTTGAGTTGCGAAAAGTCATTGGGCTGTTGCCATGTCTCAGTCAAGCAGAAAAAGTCAAACTTACGGTCTGTTAGGAGATCCTGGATGAGATGTCCTTTGTTCGTAAGCGAACGGATATTAAGCAGGCCGAAGTTGACGGAAGTACTGTCAGACTGGATGAGAGTGTTGGCCGACCTAGGCAGGTTAGCCAAAACATTGTGGTCAACGGACCTGCCGGGGTTCTGTTGAGAGTGACCAGAGGTGGACCAGAAGGACTGAATTGGCTTGGAATTATCCTGATGGAAATACCGACGGGAGCCCCGATGGACGTACTTTCGGCGAAGGAGGAAGGCAATGTCCGTGTGGAGATGAAGAGCAGCCAGCGGTGGGGCAGCCAGGGAGAAGCGGAGCCGGAGGAGCTCATCAGCTGTATACTGATGGAGCCCAGTGCCCAGTCGGTAGATCGATGACATAAAGATCCAGACCCACACAGACAGTGCATAGATCCTGAGAGGCCACATCACGGACAGGAACAGCCGGACAGAGACACCGGTGGGCCGGACAGAGACAGGAACAGGACAAGAATCCGAGCAACAGAGATAGCAGTGAGTAGCGGCAGCAAGTCGCGCCAGCGTTCACTCAACCGGAAGTGAGGTTATAGGAAATTACCTATAAACAAGGTCAATGAATGTGGCAATATGCATAATAATGCTTAAATTTACAGAAATATCCAGTTAACAGTTGGGTTAAATAACATTATTTGATGTAAAAAAGTTGTATATTCAATTATATTTCATCATCATCATCGTTTATTTATATAGCACTTTAAAAACACACAAGGCTGACCAAAGTGCTGAACAATAGAAACATAATACATGCCATAAGAATAATAAATACGATAAAATAATAAACATAGCGAAAACAATAAAATATAAGTAAATACAAGTCACTCAACCACTGAGTCAAAAGCCAGTGAATAAAAATGCGTTTTCAATCTGGATTTAAAAACCAGCACTGATGTCGATTGCCTAATGTGAAGAGGAAGATTATTCCAAAGCTTAGGAGCCACAATAGAGAAAGGTCGGTCTCCTCTCAGTTTCAGCCGTGATTTGGGGACTGAGAGCAACAGCTGCTCAGCTGACCGGAGCAAACGAGTGGGGACATAGGGCTTCAGCAAATCAGACATATATGCAGGTGCCAGACCATTTAAAGATTTAAAAACCAATAAAAGAACTTTAAAATGAATCCAAAATTCAATTGGAAGCCAGTGCAGGGAGACCAGGACCAGAGTAATGTGCTCAAATTTCCATTTACCAGATAAAAACCGTGCCGCAGCATTCTGTACTAGTTGCAGGCGTGTCAGAGTGCCCAGTCCAACCCCTATTAAAAGGGAGTTACAATAATCCAAGCGTGAGGTTATAAAAGCGTGGATGACAGTCTCCAAGTCACGCCTTGAAAGAAAAGGTTTAACCTTCGACAGATGCCTGAGGTGATAGAATGACGATTTCACCACCCCATTCACGTGGCCATCAAAGGTAAGTGCAGAGTCGATTTTTAACCCAAGATTGGTAATCGAGCTCTTCAGGTGAGGGGTCAGAGCAGCAAGGTCAACATCAGGGATATCAGAGGAACAATTCGGGCCAAACACAACTGCTTCTGTTTTACGTTCATTAAAATTTAAAAAGTTTTGAGCCATCCATGACTTAACATCACTAAGGCAATCAAGCAGGAGTCTAATTGGGGAGCTATCAGAATGACTGAAAGGAAAATAGAGCTGGCAATCATCAGCATATAGATGAAATGAAACATTGTGTTTACGAAAGATCGCACCCAGTGGCAGGAGATACAATGAAAACAGTAATGGCCCAAGAATAGATCCCTGTGGTACACCCCATGACAGAGGGGCCACAGAGGACGATGATGAGCCCAACTTAACACAGAAGCTCCTGTTTGAGAGATATGATTTTATCCACAGGAGTGCCAAGCCAGAAATGCCCACACAATGCTGTAATCAAGAGATCAGCAGGTCGTGATCCACTGTGTCAAATGCAGCAGTCATATCTAGTAGTATAAGCACTACATGTTTACCACAGTCTGTCGCTACCAGAATATCATTCATAACCTTTATGAGAGCTGTCTCTGTGCTATGAAATGGCCTAAAGCCGGACTGAAAAACTTCAAGCATTTGAAAGTTGTTTAGATAATCCATCAGCTGAGTGTGAACAACCTTTTCCAAGATCTTACTCAGAAAAGGAAGTTTAGAGATGGGTCTAAAATTTGACATTACTGAAATATCTGAGCCTGGCTTCTTAAGTAAGGGATGAACAACTGCATGCTTAAACTCACTTGGTACTTGACCTGACAAGAGGCTGGTATTGATTATGTTCAGAATATGTGGTCCAACAGTAGGAAACACCTCTTTCAGAAAATGGGGATGAACGACATCATTCGTAGAACCACACAGGTTAGCAGTTAACACAAGCTTCTCTAGTTCAGGTAGAACAATTGGTTGGAAAGCAATAAGCAAATTTAAACAGGGAACATGCACAGCCGGGCCAACAGAAGATAAAGTGGAGGGTCTCAAACTAGAAACCTTATCCACAAAGAAATTAAGAAACTTATTACACATAACGTCAGAAGATTGCAAAAGAACATGATCCTCTGCATTCAGTACAGAATTAATGGTATTATACAGAACACGAGGGTTATGTGAATTAGCAGCAATAAGTTGTGAAAAATAGGAGTTTTTGGCGGTCTTTACTGCCCTCTGGTAAGCTTTCCAGCTCGTCTTAAGAGCTTCCAGAGAGACGTACAGCCTGTCCTTTTTCCATCGTCTTTCACATCTCCTACAGTCTCTTCTAATGGCTCGAGTAAAATCAGTTAGCCAAGGGCTGGCCTTGGGTTTACACTGCCTGAGTCTTAGAGGAGCAACAACATATTTGATGTAATACTACATTATACAGCACAAAATAATTTGATTTATCTTTCAAAACATGTCAAAAAACTAGATATTGGCTTTAAAATTACAATTCACTGTTAATTTTACATAATATCACATGTAAATTTAGATTTTAAGTGTAATTTAACATAAATTTCCTGTATATTTACTGGACTCTCAGTTTGAATTAAGTGTGCTCCCTGTAAGATTGTGGGTTTTATCTGTCACAAAACACCCAAAGAACTCTTATTAAACAAAACCCCTGATTATAATTACATCAAGATTATGTTAATTCTTGATCATATGTTGTGTATGAGCAGTTTGTAGATGTTTATTTTACTTATAAGACATGAGACATTGTTTCAATCAACATGGATTTTATTGACAAAAAGATAACCCTTCTTGGAACAATCCAAGAACAACTAACACTTATGCATAAACAAAGGCACGTAGAAAAAAGAATGTAATGCAAACGCACATTTGAGCACAAAAGAAGGGGACGATGCCACCTCGAACGTTCATCTGCCTCCCCACATCTGGAGCAACGAAAAGGGGTATATTTGAGGCACATAACCTGCAGGTTTAGAAGTAGCTCTAGCTTTCTGAAAGTCTCACATTCAGGGCTGCTGCTGGCCATTTGGGTTCCCTTGGAGAAATTTGCAAAGTAATCATATGCAAAGAACAACTTGAGTAAAACAAAAGCCTCATTGTTATGCTGATTATACTTAAATGATAAGTATTGATATGTTGTAAGTTGTCACTTTAACACAAACTTTTACCAAAATAACTGTACGAATGGGACTGTGTTTGCAGAGCAAGCACCACAAGTGTCAATGTATAGCCTATTACAATGAACTGAGATGAAGATAATACTTAAGACAATGCTACACCTAAAGCAGGACAGAGTGACAGAGAGCCTGTCAGCAGACAGTAACATACCAACTGGCTAGCACTAATGCTAGCTAAATGTGAATAGGATTTGCAGCCTATATTTCACTTTTCCCCTATCAAGCGGGCCACCTGTGCTGTTGACATTGACCATGAACCAGAGACCAGTGCTACTGAACAACAGATAAGGTTATCCTCAGGATAAAAATAAGAACTTTTTATGCTCTCCACTCATAGTCCGCAATTTTGGCGATCAACATCAGAACCTTTGGATTGACTGCAAGGTTTTTCTTAGACGTGTTCCACTCCACTTTGGATCCCTTGTCGGGGTTTATCTTAAGGCATCTGTCGAATGAAAAACAACAACTTCGTTAAGAAACTGAGGACTGGACTGTATGTGTTTTGTTACATTTGCAATGAATCTAAGTAGTGCTGGGCGATATGACGATATATATCGTGTGGACGATAGAAAAGCGTCTATCGTGCCATTTGTCTTCTATCGTTTCTATCGTTTCTAACCCTAATTTTATAAATTATTATATAAAATATATCATTAACCCTTTATAACCGGTCGGAGCAGGCACACTCCGTTTTGCCTAACTATTTTTAAATCCCTGTAGAACTGGAACCACGTGAGGTAGCGCAATAAATTTTTTTGCATATGAAACCGGAGGAGTTGTACTTACATCTTATTCCATTAGCTTGCCCTAGGTCACTGTTTTCTTCCACATATGCAAAAATTGCATAAAAAGCACTTCCAGCAACAAAAACATAATATCCCAGACTTCCAGCAACAAAAACATAATATTCCAGACTTGCAGCAACAAAAACAATATTCTAGAAACACGCTTTGCCAATCCGATCAGCTGTTCATAACACTTCCTACGTTGGAATATAAGTCAGGGACTATCGCATGTCCGCCATTACCCGTCCGAAACCGGAAGTGACGTCATTTCGCGGAAAATGTAGTTTTTTAGCTTCAAAGTCTATGTTGGTTTTTTAAAAGTCGTGTTTGAGTTTATGCTCTTCTGTACCGTTTCTGGGATGCTTAGAAGTCAAATTACACTGTTGGAAATAGTTTATTTTGATGCACATGCTGTGTTTTTGCAAATTTGCATTTATTTATTTTCATTTTTCCTGTAGTATATAAAAATTAGTGTATCTCAAACATAAAACTATGAAGACACTCAAAATAAATTTCTTGTGGTTGGAAACTATTTTGTGCAACTTTTTTTGTATTTACAGTTTTGAGGGATAAGCCTCTTAAATTTCTCTAACTAGAAATATATAGAATAGAATAGAATAGAATAGAATAGCCTTTATTGTCATTGTACAGGGTACAACGAAATTGGAGTGCCACTCCCTTGGTGCAAAAATACAATAATAAATATAAATGTAAAATATAAAAGGTGCAATAAAACAAACAATAGTAGGTACAATATATACAGGATGGCAGCATTAATATAATGACAGTAAGAATAGCAGCATAATAATTGACGGTGACAGTATGGAGTAGCTAAGCAGTTTCAGTTGTTTTTGTGCTTATTTACTATGGTGATAGCTCTGGGAAAGAAGCTATCCCTGAATCTGTTTGTCCTGGTTTTATGTGACCTGTACCGTCGGCCTGATGGTAATAGTTCAAACACTTGGTTGCTGGGGTGAGAAAGGTCCTTGATGATATTGCCAGCTCTGCTGAGGTACCGAGAGTTTGCAATGACCTCCAGGCTGGGCAGAGAGCAGCCGGTGATCTTCTGGGCTGTGTTGATGACCCTCTGCAGTGCTTTCCTGTCTGCAGCTGAGCACCCTGCATACCATGTTGTTATGCTGTACGTTAGGATGCTCTCTATGGTGGCTCTGTAGAATGTCACCAGCAGCCTCTCCTCCAGGTTGTTCCTCCTGAGCACTCTCAGAAAGTGGAGACGCTGCTGGGCCTTTTTTACCACCGCCGTGGTATTTGCAGACCAGGAGAGATCATCAGAGATCTGCACGCCCAGAAACCTCATGGAGTGTACCCTCTCCACACAGCTCCCGTGAATGTACAGTGGGGCCGGGTCTGCTCTGCCCTTCCTGAAGTCCAAGATGAGTTCTTTAGTTTTTGTGGTGTTCAGTTGGAGGTTATTAACTGAGCACCACTCAGTCAGTCTGTTGACCTCATCTCTGTAGTCCGACTCATCCCCCCTTGAGATGAGCCCAACCACGGTGGTGTCGTCCGCAAACTTTATGATGGTGTTTGAGAGATGGGTAGGGGAGCAGTCGGATGTGTAGAGTGTAAACAGGAGGGGACTCAGAACACATCCTTGTGGAGACCCGGTGCTGAGTGTGATGGTGCTGGACAGGTGTGGGCCGAGTCTGACAGACTGTGGTCTATTTGTCAGGAAGTCCTTGATCCAGAGGCAGATGGGGGTGGAGAGTCCCAGGTGAGACAGTTTCTGGACCAGGATCTCCGGGATGATATGATTGAATGCTGAGCTGAAGTCCAGAAAGAGCATTCTCACATAGCTTCCTCTGTGCTCCAGGTGACTCAGCGCAGTGTGGAGCGCTATGGTGATAGCGTCCTCGGTGGATCGATTTGTCCTGTAGGCAAATTGGTGGGGGTCCAAAGTGGGAGGCAGACTGGCCCTGATGTGCTGACAGACCAGTCTCTCAAAGCACTTCATCACTACAGGCGTAAGTGCAACAGGCCTGTAGTCATTTGGGCTGACCACAGCTGTCTTTTTGGCGATGGGGATGATGGTGGAGGTTTTGAGGCAGGGCGGGACGGTGTTTAATGACAAGGAAAGGTTGAAGATATTTGTGAAGACTCCGGTCAGTTCGTCAGCACATGCTCTGAGAACCTTTCCATGTATTCCATCAGGACCTGCCGCCTTCCTGGGATTCACTGACCTTAGAACACACCTCACTTGATGCTCCCTAAGTGTTAGTGTGCCGGTGCTGGGGGCGGGTGGAAGTGGTGTGACAGCTGAGGGCCTGGTCGTCTCAAAGCGGGCGAAGAAACGATTTAGATCCTCAGCCAGCGAGGCATCAGTCCTAGCTGTCGCCTGGTTATTGCTTCTGTAGTTGGTAATGTGATTGATCCCCTGCCACATTTTTCTGGGGTCGTTGTCAGCAAAGTGATCTTCAATCCTCCTCCTATAGGCAGCCTTAGCTTTCCTGATGCCTCTACTCAGGTCTGCCCTGGCCGCCCTATACGCAGCCCTGTCCCCTGACTTGAAGGCAGTGTTGCGGCTTTTTAGGAGGGATTGCACTTCGCTATTCATCCAGGGTTTTTGATTTGGAAACACCCTGACCCTTTTGTTGACGGTGACATTATCAACACAGTTCCTGATGTACGAGAGTACAGTGTCCGTGTACTCCTGGAGGTTGTGGCTGGAGAATAAATCCCATACAGTAGATGAGAAGCAGTCCTGCAGTTGAGAGAGGGCTCCTTCAGGCCAGGTTTTTATTGTCTTTGTCTGGGGCTTTGTTTTTCTCAGCAGGGGGGTGTAGGTGGGGGTGAGGGACATGCAGAGGTGGTCAGATCCAGCCAGGTGGGGGAGGGGTGTCGCTCTGAAAGCATGCCTGATGTTTGAATAGACACGGTCCAAAGTGTGTTCACCTCTCGTAGCAAAGTCCACAAACTGGACAAATTTAGGAAGCACAGTCTTTAGGCACGCTTTGTTAAAGTCGCCGGCGACAATAAAAACCCCATCGGGGTGGGCAAGCTGTTGTTTGTTAATGGTGTTAAGCAAGAGGCTGAGAGCCGTGCCAACGTTAGCATCTGGCGGTATATAAACAGCTATCACAATCACTACAGTAAACTCCCTCGGGATGTAAAAAGGTCTGCACGAGACTGCCAGAACCTCCAAATCAGGAGAACAGTGTGTGTGAATGATCCTGCTGTTACAACACCACTCGTTATGCACGTAAACACATAGCCCCCCTCCTCTGCTTTTACCTGAGTTGCTGTTTCTGTCGTGCCGGTGTAGCGTGCGGCCTGCTAACTCAACTGCAGCGTCGGGAATCAGCGGGTGAAGCCACGACTCCGTAATAAGAATGATGCTGCAGTTACGTGCAAAGCTTGTGGTTGCTATCTGTAGCTCCAATTCGTCTAATTTGTGGGTGATGGATCTGGCGTTCGACAGGAAAAGGCTCGGAAGTGCTGGCCGGTGTGGTTGTTTGCGTAGCCTAGCATCTGAGCCCAACCGGCATCCCCTCTTCTGCTTCCTCTCCCTCCGTCGCCTTCTACGCTTGCTGGGCGGGCAGACCATCCACGGTGACCCCGGCGGTCTCGCTATCTCCTCCAGGATGTTGTGTGTTTGCTGATAGTCGCCCGAAACAGACAAACTATATTTGAAACCTAGGTCAATTAGGTTCTGGCGACTGTAAGAGATGGAGGCGTTGCAAACATTCAGAAATATACACAGTAAAAGTTAAAACGAGCACCAAACTGGAGAGCTAAGAGCCGCTGCACCCGTGCGCGCCGCCATCTTGTTATCTATGTAAAAAAAAAAAGATTTTCAATTTATTTTTTGTAGTTTATTGCACTTTTTTGCAATTTATGTAGTTACTATGGACTGAATGCATACATATTATTAAAATTTGGGATATAACGGTTGTATTGATGTATAGCAACTTGAAATGCTCCCACAAATGGCACTACAGCATGTAAAATGTAAAGATAAGCTTTGGCGGACTTGGTTCTATGGTTGGTCTTAAAGGGTTAAATAGCCTGTGCAAATATATTAGTGTTGTCTTCTCACTATACATACTCTGAACTTTATGCAAGAGAAAATAAAGTATAAAAAAATGATATTTGCAAAGAAACTCCGTCTTGTGGTTTTGCAACATGGTGCTGCTTTACGTGCACCCGGATTTGCAACATGTTTTACGGTAACTCAAAACAAAGACTGCACCCTCTCCACTCGCTGTTTACAGACTGCATACTTTCCAGATGACCACAGGTCAGGTGGTATATCGTGATATATATCGTTATCGTGATATAAAAGAATTCATATCGCGATAAATATTTTTTCCATATCGCCCAGCACTAAATCTAAGTGTAGATTGAGCTTGCTTTTGAGTGCGTGTTTGGGCATACAGGTCATTATGGAACAGAGGGGTGATGCAAAGATGTCTGGTTAACCTGTGAGTCTATTGCAAATGCTGTTTCAGGGTAGTGAAACATCTGTGAACATCTACTACTCAAAGGTCTCTTTCTATAACTTGACATGAGCATGAATCAAGGATATTTCAGAGACAGCCATCTGAAACGCAAATATTAGTTATTTGTTGATTTATCAATCTACAAATCATCTCAACACTCAAGCATAGCTCATTCTTATGTGTTTTAGCTGCAAATGAAAGTAGATCTGATGATTTGATTTGGATTGCATAACTTTAGATTTCACTGTCTCATCATTCTTATGTCTCAATGCATAAAATTGACTGGTGCCGCCTTACCGTTGCAAGAATTCCAAGGTTGCTGCCTGGGCTACTGGATAAGAAATGTTCGTGCAGTAGTAAGAGCCAAACATCAGGATAAGTGCGTCACTGAAGATAGTGATATGGCCATTCACAATTGCCTGGTCCACAGATAACATGAAGTGCTCGGCTGCCAAAGTAGAGTTTCCTGTTGTGTACATGAACAAGAGACAAGGGGACACAAAAACAAGTCCACACATGACTCAAACAACTAACTGCAATGTTACAACTGATGTATATCAATTACATACACTGGCATGCAGTTTGGCCCCTACGGTCAACTACAAGGTGTCCAAACTTTTGCTGTGGGCCTTTTCCTTTTCTGTTTAACAAAATATGAAAATGATTTTATTTAAAATTAAATGTCATCTATAACTTTAAGCCATTTGGAGATTATTTCATCTTCTACTTGCTTAACTGTTTACATGAACTGAAATTTTGACCATGGGTGCCCAAACATTTACATTAAAGCACCACAACTGCGACAGGTGTAATCTTTTGACATCCGTAAATGCAGCACAATACTCACCTTTACAGCTTACTGAATAAATTTGAGAACTCACGCTACTAATCTGCAGGGGAAGAAACAAAACCTTATGAATCATGAAACCTGCCAAAATCCAAATACATGTATGCAATGTACGTTTAAATGTAGTCAAATAATTCGCCTCAGCTGCTTTAGCCCTACTTCCTTTCCGCAAAATAGAAGGAAATACTTGGCTTACATGTCCATTACATTTTACAGGGCAAAGCTAGCACAGTGGGCTACTTCTATTTCCTATTTCTCTCACTTCATCACGCACAAACTGCACAGGGTTCTTGGGGAGAGCAATATTGAGAGCCCTGTAGCTTACTACTTGCGAATGTCAACAATCTTCTACTGCGTAGAGGCATTTCTTATTTAGTTTTGTGTTTTTCTTTTTTTTCACATACAATCTATGTGATGACTGCAAATGCTTGGTGGGATGTTTCGATGCCGGTCAGGAAACGCCATTTCAGGACTTTCAGGTTCTCAGTGTTGGGAACGTGAAGGCCAGTCAGTGTATGTGAATAAAAGTGCCCATCTTCACTTCCACAGCTTGCTCACTAGAGGGCAGTATATATTAATCTATAAATTTGCCTGAGCAGAGAGTGTCTAACTTTACCATCCTGCAGACTTCACAAATGATGAGGTCTCTTTTCATTCTCTTTAACTGCAAAAGCTTAATCAACACAGAGGTTGATCTTTTTAACTCTGAGGTGTCAAAAAAGTTCTTTTCACTGTGTGTTGAGTCTCGATACTGACAAAATAGTATTATGGATCATTTTTTTTAAAGTGATTGGTAAACTCAATACATATAAAATCAAATCTAAAATTGTTACTTTTTTAAAATCCATTTATGTATTTGGTTTTCCACTGTTCTTCTTTCTACACTTTTTCTCATGCCCTGTTGGCCTAATGATCGTGCATTTATTATAATGAGGTAGGTCTGTGGGTGTCTAGGGAGTGATTGTTGAAGATGTGCACTTCTTATCAGCATTTACTATGTAACAATATGCGGGGGGGGGAATCATATTGCTTTAACAGTCAATTTGTAATGCTGGATTTTATTTCTTTTTTAACATCTTCTGAAGGCACAAAAGTGACACTGCACCAGCACCCATTATGCTTCATAGTGTTAAAGTTGAGCCATGGGTGAGAAGCTAACTCAGAGACTGCATTTAAATCTGTATGTTGGTTTATTGCAACAAAAGCTACATATTCAGGACCTCCTTTCGGCCTTACTTTTGTGAAATTATTTTTCATTGAAACGTGTATACAGGGTGTAGTTTGTTTTTATTTTTGTCCAAGCCCAGGCTGTATGTAATTATGCTAATCACACACAAATTTTAAAAACAAATGCCTCATTTTGCATAGCTTCCACCTCAAGTCACCAAAGCAGATCTGACAGACCGGGGCATGAACACAGGACGTCTTAGGGTGTCCTCTGGTGTCTGGCACCAGGATCCTTTGGGTGGTTTGCATGGTGGGGACACTTGAACCCATGGATGCTTAGCAGTTCATACAGTGGGTTGGAGCGCTTTATCCTGTAGAAGATGACATTGCCATAGGAGGTGCAACAATCTTTAGGTGGATATTACTTTACGTCAAATATTAACACATGAACCAGTACCCAATGTTTTCCAGCACTAGATAATCAATGTTTATATATCAAAGTATATACTCTGAACTTTATTTATTACAAAAACAGGACCGACATTTGATTAAAAAATATATTCGTGTACACGACACTTGGGTAACCAAGGAAGTTAACTCTGAGATTTTTGAAAAAGAAAGATGAGGTTATAAACTGTTTGAGACAGGCCAATCTTTTCCTTCGGTACAGTTAAAACAGTGTAAAAGTATAAGCAGAGTGCAGATTAATACCAAAACACATTTTGATATTTCTTTATCGCCTTAAACCAAAATTACATGTCTAACACAGAATTCAACTTTTCTCATACAAACAGTAAAGACTTTGTGGGGGGGGATACTACACAAATATAGTAATTGAGAAAACAGCAAGTCTCATTCATTCTTTTAATACATTCATTTTTTCCTTTCTATACTTAAAGGGAGAGTTTCTCTTTAAATAATACAAAGAAATGCATTAAAGTGCCATGTCCCTGCCTCTCCTGTTAGGTTTGTTGCACCTGTTCAGGCAGGAAACCCTTCAACCTTTTTTTTAACATCTGTAGAGTAGGAGCTCCACCCTGCTCTGATGAACCAGGGCTGAAAGGGGAAGGCCTTGCAAACGTTAAAGATCGTACTTGCATATTGGGTTAAAGGTTAAATTTACCATGTACAGAACATTTTGTTCCATCACTTTGGTTTCATGCAAATGTTTTTGGCTACAACCTGGTCCCAGCTGAGCAGACACGTGGTCTTGGGTAAAAACCCCAGGCATGTGATTTCATTGTTTACCCAAAATAATGTCCTGGCCTTATATACACACATAGAAGAGCGAATACAATACACCCATGCTGAGATGAGATTTATAAGATGAGATGGATGGATCAGGCCAGGTTACCGACTGAAAGTCAACGCTGCTTCTTGTAGATGCATATTATCAGTGTGTCTCTTATTTTATTTGTTAATTAGTCTGGCCCACTTCCCACAGACACAAGTAAGAGTCGTGCAACACAGGCCAGGTGCCACATTACATAAGCAACACACATACTTCTTGCAACCTGGTTGTCATTATGCATTATGGGGCTTGCGTTTCAGGTGACTTGCCAGCAATGACAGCCTGCCCAGAAATTATTCCTTGACTGCGGTGGAAAATGCCGGTGTTTCTACTATAAAAGTATGTTTTAGCCCCCAAAAATAGCAACAAGACAATTCCCCACAAGCCCGCCAATCTAATTTGGGATGAGGGGTGACTCTTGTTGCCACAAGAGGTCTTTTCATGTAAAATATTTGGCTGTTGCCCAGCAATTTCCCAGTAATCCATGATGATTTTGACCCTAAGGTTGAGGAACTCTAGATTACAGGAAACAACAAATATTTTTATCCCCCAGTGAATTTTTAGCAATTGAAACACAACAAATTCTACACTCTAGAAGTTAGTTTTAATTGGGTATTTCTTTCCTTTCTAAATTTGGGTATACACTGTGCGATTTTTTTCAGTTGCGTTATTCAGCTCTTGCTCAAAGTGTACGACTGAATCGCAGGGCTAGAAGTTTGTAGGTCACGATGCATGTTCCCACATTATACGACCCGATGCTCTGATGCGACCTGAGTGCTCACACCGTGCTTACAAATGTTACCAAAGCTTATATTATATAGCTAATATATAACACAAAATCTGTCTCTCACTCTCCCTCTCTGTCTTTCACTCACACAGACACACACACACACACACACACCACAACCACCATCAACTTTGCTATATTGCTTATGAAAAACATAATTAAGCAGCAATGTCCATCCAACTCTTTTCACGGTTGTTGCAGTCGTGATAATTTTGTGAGACCACATCGAAAAGGCTCGGACGAGCTTGCCAAAGTTCTACAAGTTGGCCCTCCATCGCTTTAGTCCACATGCTGCACTGCCATGCTACTCCATCTTTTTCGCTTCCATTTCTGTGTTTGCACGTGCATGTGTGAGAGGTTGCATTAAGTGCTCATGGCACTGCTTCAACAGTGCGATACCCTCACAAGGGGGCGACCAGGATTTCAAACAGGTTTGATTGTCTTCTGACCGTATGACTCGTTTGGATGGGTTGACTGTTTATTCGGAAGGGTCTTGTCTCTTAAAAAAACATGCCAGCACAACTTAGATTTGCAAAGACACTACAAGACTTCAGGAACAATGTCCCCTGGACAGACGGGACTGAAGGGGAGATATGTGGCCAAAATGCACAGCAGCACATTTGAAGAAAACCAAACACAACCTATCAGCAGAAACACCTCATACCAGCTGTCAAGCATGGTGTGGCACCTTGCAGTCATTGGATTGTCCATGAACTCCTCTGTGTACTGAAGTATTCTAGAGTCAAATGTGTGACCATCTGTCCAACAGCTAAAGCTTTGCTGAAATTGGGTCATGTAACAGGACAATGATCCCAAGCACAGCAGCAAATCTAAAGCACAATGGCTGAAAAAGAAAAGAATCAAGGTGTTGCAATGATCCAGTCAAAAGTCCAGGTGTCAGCCTGAGGACCTTAACAGACCTGTGCATAAGCAAATCCACTTACCTGTTTAAAAAATGCTGAAACTGTAAGCCGGTGGAATGTAATATTATCTTAAAACAATGTCAAAGGGCTGTAGGCTGTTTCTACAACTGCCGACTGCTGCCAAGTGTTAAGCAGAAGAGGACAAAAAATAAAAAACATCTTGATGAAATAAAATCTTTTCTCGTCTCGTGCATTGTATTTTATTTTTCACATTTTATTTTGTCACCAAACTGGCAAACTATCTGATGCTCCATTAACAAAAGCAGCCGACTCTTCGTGGGCGCAGACTGTGATTGCACTTTATACTGTCATCTTGAACAATAAATGGGGAAATACAAGTTCCCATTATAGACTTGTGGTTTTTCTATCCTTAATGAAGTCATTCAAATGCATAATCCTGTTTGTGCCACTGTTTCCTTGTTTTTCTGAGTCAGACTCTGTCCTTAATTGCCTCACTTCTTGTTCTTCAGTATGTCATGCACAACCCTGTAGTTATGGTTATGAATACTCAGACAATGCTACTTGTGCTGCAGCTGAGCTTTGATCTTTGCCCGTAGACCATAATTTAATAGTCGGATTTCATAATCACATAATGACATTAATCCACTGTAAAGCTATGACTGCAGCAGCTGGTGAACTGTTGAGGTGAAATTTGTGATGTTCAGTGATATGACACTGAATTTCTTAAAGGTTCTTGGCTTAAGACAACTTGTATGCACCTTCACTGTGTCACAGTTCACTTATCAATACACATGCAACATCCATTTCTTACGATACATTTTGAACTTTTGCAAATCCACAGAAAGTTTAACCAGCACATGGGTTGGGATGCTGAGTGCTGCAGAGGTGTGTGCCTGAGATGGCCAAATTAAGTCTATCCTCTTGTAAAGACATCACACAGAGCTGAGAGTAAAAACTACCTGAAATTGAGTTTCGAGCAGTTTGAAGTCTGACTTCTTTAGCTCATGAGGATTTTTTATAACTTATATTTACTTAAGTTTAATATTAGTAAACATGACTGGCTACATGAAACATTTCACAAATCACAATTAAAGAAAACTGAAGAAAAATAAAAGGGAATTAATTTCACACAAATTTGTTTTACATTAACCTTTGACATTCAGCTAACTTTTGCCTGCTGTTAGCTCAACATTTTACATTCATTTACACTATGATCCATATCTATGCCCAATTTTGTATCGCTACTCAACCTAACATGCATGCCTATGGATTGTGGGAGGAAACCTGAGTCCTTTCACAGGAAGAACATACAAACTTCAACACAGGAAGGCCCCATCTGGCTGGCAGATTCAATCCTATAATGCCCTTGCTGTGAACCAACATCACCTCTAACCACCACCCCTTCACATTTACCATACAGACATAAGAGTGGTATTAATCTTCTTATCCAAGTCCTGCCAAGCCAACAAATACGTGTGTTTCTCCCAGATGTCCTTTCAGTGGTTTAACTAGACAAGCAGGCATGGAAGGTATATTGTAAACAATTAAATCTTCAGACAAAGATGAGAGAGAAAGTTCTTGTACCACAGGTGGCACGAGGGTAGCAGCAGCATCAAAGAGACAATGCTTCAAACACCATCCGTGCTTCCGGTATATGCAGTGTATTTGCACTTTCTAGTTCGCTCATTCCAGCATGAGCTGGAATTTAGAGGATGGGAGTTTAACTCCAGCCCGGTCAAGGTTTTCCACTTGACCAGGCTTCCAGTCAGCAGCAAACAAGTTTTTCGGAGAGGATCTTGGCCAATGCACAGCTACTAACTTGCTTTGATTTCAGCATAACAATCTACTGCCAAACAACATTATGTCTGGAATGTGCTGATGATTCTGCCAGCTCTCACTCACCCATTTCCTCTCCTTCGTTTCTTTTAACACTCCCCCCTTTCCCACATACCCCTCCCTTCCCATCCTCTGTCTCCATACTCTTCTCCCATTTGCATTACATCCATTATCCTTGTCTCACAACTTCCTTCCTCCCTTTCTCTTAAACTCTATTTTCTGCCTCCCCTCTCCTCTTCAAACTATCTCTTCCTTCCACATTTCTTTTTGGAGTCTTCCCTCCACCCTTTCCTCTTTCTCACTTTGCTAAAGGAAAAAAAACTGTGCATGTTGTTATGTCCGACCAAGAAATTCAAATTCCTCTAGCATACCAGCACAGCTTAACATTCTCATGGGTTTGGATTGCTCCACTTCCTCTTGTCTTCCTTCCCCAGCCCCTCTCCCACATTCTCCTTGGTGCTCTCTGTAGTTTCATTCCTTTTTATTTGCTTGCTCTATTCCTCTAATTAATATAAAGAAATGGGCTTAATGAGTGTCTCCAGTGCATTCACAATTGGTAGATTGTTTTTTTCCTAGCTAAATGATGAAAAAAGGGACATCCTCATAATTGACCGAATTCAGACATTTGACATCCCACTGTCTTTTATTGTGTCTTTATAAAAATGTCATACCCTCTTTATATTTCTCCAGTACTCTGTATTTTCTCTTGAGTTCTGTTTCTACAGTAACTGACCCAAAAAAGCAGAGATACTCTTTTGTGTTTTTTGTTTAGAGAAGAAGTGTGCATGTGATGTATATGTGTCCAAAGTAAGCTGTCATATTTAAATGCACGTGTGATACCCTAAATGTGAGAAGTTGTTTCTGGTGTGCATGCAATGATGGTGTACTTCATGTATTTACAAAGAAAATGTGTTGCACTCTGCCCGGTTACAGTAGAAGGCTTACAGCCACTGTTCACAGGAGGACAGCAGGATTATATTTACAAAAGTCTGCTGTTTCTCTTACTTTTCTTGCTGTCTGAGTGTCTCTCAGCCTACTGTTTGCTCCTGCTGCAGCTTGCCTACTGGGACAACACACTTACATAACCAATCCTTCTCTGTAATCCCAGCCTGTGCAGCAGCTCCTCCCACCCCCACCTCACATTACTATTTAGCTCCCCCTTCTCCCCCTCATCCCTCCTGATGGTAGCTGGCTGTGTGTGTGTGTGTGTGTGTGGGGGGGGGGGGGGGGGGGGGGGGGGCGTGGTGATGGCTTCCCTTATGTCCAGATTGCTATGAAAGAAACAACACGACCTCTAAATCTTAATCCCAGCCAGTTACATGTGTCCAGCATCAAGATTGACCTCAATCTTCGCTATACCTGTCCAAAGTCTCTTTTTAAAGCCCTTTGTTATTTTTTTTTTCATTAAAACTGCTGATTTAAATGTCCAGTTTCTAAGGATTATCTGTGGGACTTGTTGGTTTAAGCATATGTGCAGTTTCCTTCACTTACATTATAGCGGAGAGGCAAGAGATCAAATCCAGTACAGATACAAGATGCAGGCGAATAGTATAATGAAGTGAAACTAAGATGAGAACCTGCTAGACGAGCCTTGATTTTAAGGAGATAGTACAAGTGTGAGCATGCGTTAATATTCTTTGTGAACGGTGAGAATATTTTCATTTTGTGAAACAGCTTTAAAAGATATGAAGTAAATTGTGTGGGATGCAATCATATATGCGTATATTTATTTTCGCATTATTGTTATTATTATAAAATTGAACCATTTCGAGCAACCTGCAATTCGTGCAAGGCGCGCTCCCGTGGCAAACTTAACTGTGCGCGCTCTGAGCGGCTGGTACTTAACGCCTGCCGTCTCGTCTCTGTTCCAGGAGCTGTGCCAATGTGTACATCGAGCAAACGAGAGAACGACGACAGAGAGGGATCCTGTGTCTGTCCCGGTGCCACACATTCACCTGTTTCTCCGTGGTGAACTGAAGGATAATTCTTTCGAGGTAAGCGGGTGTGCCGCAGACAGTGAAACATCAGATTTTCGAGTGGAGTGTGTGTCGGTGAAAACAACAGCCCCGTTGACTAGCAGAGCAGACGCTAGCTTCCTTCGTTAGCGCAGTGCTAATAATGCTGGCGGTTAGCTAGCCTACTGTCCGGCTTGTTTGCTGATCTTTTAAACGCCTCTTGCCTGCAGTGGTTAACGGGTTGACACGCGTAGCGACTAAACGTTGTTGTTAACGTTTACTAACTGGTGTGAGTGGGGGGAAATGGAAGGGTACCGTTTCTTAGCATGTTCACACACCAGCTAAGCTAACAAACTCACCGACTCAGCTAGCTAGTAAGCTGTGGGATACTGCTTTACGGCAAGACGAGGCCTTGTGTGCCTGCAGTGGAAACTGTTTGCTAGGATACGCCGTTGTCTGCCTTGCAAAGACAAGGCCATTTTGCTTTCTAAGTAGGTTAGACCAGGTCAACAGAAACTCGTCGTGGCATTGTTTTGTGTAGCAATGTTGCTGGCATAACGGCTGTAGAGGAAGTGATGACTAATGTTTACTACAAGTAAAGGTTACAGTCGGAGTCGGCGTGTTTGACTTGTCTATTATAAGACTAATGTCAGCTCCTGGTCGTTATTGATTATTAAAGGGCTCTAATCGCCGTCGTTACATGTTCACTGCAGTTTGCATTGCATGAGCAGTTGTTGAGCGATCACGTAGTCGTTTACGTGGACACCTGTAGATGAGTTATGAATTAGGGCTGTGAACAGATGCACAGTGGTATTACAATATGACCTTTCGCTGAAGTTGGCTTAAAAAAGCAACCTCCATATTGATCACAGTTGTTGCCCTACTTTACAAAACCTCTGCTCAGGCTGGATGGATCTAAGCCGAGGTCAATCAAATAAGAAAGCCATACCACTGTTTATGTAGCACTTTGCATACAGACGTGCAGCCCATAGCTCCTCACAGAGTAAGACGAAATAAAACGTAAATAAATGTACAAATTAAATGAACCTAGACAAAGGGATGCACTAGTTGTAAAACTCTGGGATTGTATTACAAAAAACCCCAATGTGACTGTTTAATTCTTTCAGCTTTTGACAAATTAAATACTTTCTAAACACAGACCTCCAACCTCCGAAGTGCTGGACTTGTGTGTCATGCTTGAAACAGTATTTGAGATTTTACAGTAAGATTAGACGGCAGATGTCGGTCTGGCCAGGTGTAGCGTCTCATTGTCTTGAGATGCAAATTATTGGAAGTACATGATCTGCCCTACAGTTGGAAAAATATGGTCTTTTCAGCATGTTATAAACATGAGAGATGCAGGGTATTGATTGGGAGGTGGGAGTCTGTTCCACTGCCTGTTAGTATTTGGAATTGCAATACAGGTTTTAGTAATTGCAACTTGTATTTAAATATCTTCTGTCAGGATGTGGTTGATTTCAGTTCACTATAATTAATCTCCCCTCTCCTTGAAAACCAGTTATTGGGCTGCACTTAGATGCTAGATACAAGTTCTGCATTGTACCTTAAAAACACTTTTTTACACACTGAAATTTTGCTGCAGACCACAAAATCAGAGTGAACCTTTTTCTTTCAGAGACCTTACACACCCATATGTATGCACTCAGCTGTTTTAACTGGTTGATAAAGTTTGTCCAGCTATAACGTGTCTTTAGTCCATCTAACTGCATTTGGCAGGGAAAAGAAACACAGCATGTACACGTGTATGTATGATCCTTCTTGGTTTCTGCTGACTGCCACAGTTAAGTGTTGGTTGTCTGTAATGCAGCAGTAGAGATGAACTTGTTTTGACCCAAGGGTTTTCCATAGCTTTCAGAGAGGCTTAGTCACTTGATAATGTAGCCCCCAGGGTGGTTTTCATATGTGGATGAAAGCTGACAGATGCCAAGATCAAAGGATTTATGTCATTGATAGGAAAGACTCATCCTTGTGAAATCCCAAAGCTCATTAAAATGCAAGAAAATAAAAGCTTGCTTTTTCATCTTTCATTTTACAGACTGTATTTAAGAGGTTCCTTCTGGAATGGGTTTGTTTATTCTGACCAATGTAAAATGTTGTTAAATATTTCTTTTATCAAATCTCTAATGCAGTATTTGCTCTCAGTGGAATAGCACTTGGAGTTAAAGGCAGGAAATGTCTGAACCATTTGACCACTATGCAGCAACCAGCCATTGTTAAAACGGTGACAGAAGTGGATGTGCGGCCAATCCCTCCCGCCTCGCATGCACACACGCTTGTTGAGGAAAAGGACTACAAACTCTGGGATTATTTTTTTTGATGACCAAGGAAACAACCTGCAGCCTATTGTCTTAGCTTACCCAGCGAGGGTTCTGCTTGTTGGCTCAGAAAATTCTCAGATGCTGGTGCCTTGTTTTATTGTACTCATCTTAGACACGACAGTGCCAGGTTTCCACCACAATACGTTGGGTAATCAAACATGAAGATGATTGTCGTTGTGTGCAACCCTGAGCTTCAGCTCGACATAAGAAATGATTACCTTTTTAATTCTGCCAGTTGTCTTTTGTATTTGACTTCTGAACTGAGGATAACGTAACCACGTATGTGTGCTCACGGGCAATGTTGTACGGGCACATACTGCTTGTTCTGATGGTTAAGCCTATCTTCACTGCGAATTCTAGTTTCCCACAGACTTTCCTCAGGTAACCCTCCCAGGTATGTTTGCCAGCACGTTCCTGCACTCAGTATACTTGAAAGGTCAATTGCTGCTGACTGCCTTACCTCAGTACTTTTACTTGCAGTGTTTCCCAAATGACATAAGTGTGTGCAGACCTCATTTTGCTTTCATGCTGTTGTCAGCTGTATTATGTTATGATGCTTCCTGTGCTTGGGAAGACTGACCCTGGTTCCCCATGGTGTCGTCTTTTTGGGAAACACTGGTTTGTTTCATCACTGTGCTTGAATCTTAAAACGGTGGTGTGCATTTGATGTGCTTCTTCTCTTTCCAGCAGTAGACCCTTTTTGCTGTTAGTTCTTGGCCAGTTGGTTTAATTAGCATCACATTCAACCCTTTTTCTTGAAAGCTTAGCTGACTCGTCTTGTATTTGAAATTCAAAATTCATTTGGTCCATCTGAGCTGCCTGTCTACTTCTGTTGCTGCTCCTGCTGTCACCTGACTACCTATGTGCTTCTGCATGCATGCGTGGTGTCATATGACACAAGAGACGAGAAATATATTTTTAAGAAATATTTTTATCTTTGCCAGTCTTACAGCAAGGGTGAACTTGAGATGTATACCAAGTTGTCCTTTTGTTGACTAATTACATGTGGAATTTGACAATAACTGTGATTTTTATGTTGATGTGTGTGAAGACAAGTCTGAATCTGTGACTTAACTTTTTAGGAGATCTTCGCATCTTTTACTGTGCTGGCACAACTTTAGCGGCCGGCGTTGAAAAAATGACAAGCATGACAGCTGTTTTTGTCCAACCTAATACTGGCGGTGTGTGAATGTGAGAAAGACAGCAGTGAGTCATCGGCTCACTAACAGTGAGGTAATTCTAGATCTGCTACTAATGCCAAAGGGAGTCCCTGCTTGTTTTATCTCTGTGTGTATTTCTATACTAGATGCTAACACACAAGATAGGGTAAGTGTGTGTCTGTGTGGTTGGTTTTGCCTCCACCTTGATATCCCTGTTCTGTGTGGCTTCTCCATGGTAACAAGCTGCTAGGCTGCATTGTTCCTAAGTTGTTTTTCCTGCTATGGAAAAGAGCCAACTGTTGACTGGGTCTGGATTTTGAAATCAGTCTATTCCATTTCTGTAGCACTATGAAATCAAACTGTAGTTGATGGATGATGATGATGATGATGATGATGATGATAATAATAATTAATAATGGTTGCAGTTAGTTTTCTGCATTTCATATATGCAACCTGTTACCTTGATTGAATGAGAATTGAGCCTGCTTTAAAGTTCTAGCATAGGAGCTGTAGGATCATGCATGGTGCCTCAGTAAATGCATAGATACACCTGCATGTTTATTTGTGTTACCTTCTGCTTCAGTGTGTGTGTGTGTGTGTGTGTGTGTGTGTGTGTGTGTGTGGGTTTTTTTTTTTTTTTTTTTTTTTTTTTTTTTTTTTTTTTTTTTTTTTTTTTGTCTTTTAATATGTATATTAAGACTGGCCCTGTCTTTGAAGTAGGTGGCACTTAATTTGCAGATGAAGAGCGAAATAACATGCCAAAGGTCGTCTCTTTAGTGAGCATTCACAGACTGAAGCGGAAATGCCTTGCTGTGTAGTTTGTTTTTGAAGTGAAAGTGTGGTTGCAACATGATGATATTCTTCTTTCTCCTTCAAAATGCCAAACACACATTTGGTCCGGATGTGCACTTGGAACAACGATTGACCCTTTGCATTGAAGTATAATGCATCGTAATGAAGAGGGTCTTCTTAATGTTACTGTGTAATTAATTTCAATTTGTATTTGGTGGCATTTTTCTGTTTTCTTTTGGTCTGCCAATGTTTTACCTCTGAGAATTTTACATTCAGTAGAGTCAATACAATGTTTGTAAACAGAAGTGGAAAGGGTCTTGCAAATCTTTAAATATGTTTTGTATGAAATCAGAGCCGAGGAATGCACAGTGACAGCCTGCTGTTAGTTCACCTATGCAAGAGAGCATCTTAGAACAATTGCACACACAATCAACTAAGTTATGTGAACATTGGTTAAAGGCTAAAAGGAACCATTAGCCAACTGCCTGCTTTGCTCTGTGCGTGTTCATCAGTGCAATCATTTTTGTCTGAATTTTTTTTTTTTTTTTTTGTACACAAACTCCAGTTTTAGACTGTTTTGTAGGTAGAAATGATGCTGGTGCAGTTTGCTACTCAGATGTGTAAAGGTTTTAAAACTGGGACTGAATGTCCACAAACGGTCCCCCCCAGGTTCTTTCAGTGTCATGATCTCACAGATTTTGCACTTGTCATAGATGAAAGTAGTGTATGCAGAAACGGGTTTTTAAAGTTAGAAGTTGAAGTAGTAGCCATGTTATCCCTCACAATACATTGCTATCTACTAGACAGACATCCTTTGATAGTTTGCGATGTCAAAAAATGTGTATTAGTGATTAATATTGTTCCCCAAGACCTAGATGGAAGTAAGACTAATATTAATGCAACTTGTAGGACAGATTCAAATATCTTGTAAACAATTTCAGAGACCTAAAATTCAAATAAGTGCATTTTTAAAGGACCTACAGGCATTTTCCTTTTTATTCACCAACCCTCTCTATTAGTGCTGGGCGATATGGAAAAAATATTTATCACGATATGAATTATTTTATATCACGATAACGATATATATCACGATATACCACCTGACCTGTGGTCATCTGGAAAGTATGCAGTCTGTAAACAGCGAGTGGAGAGGGTGCAGTCTTTGTTTTGAGTTACTGTAAAGTATGTCGCAAATCCGGGTGCATGTAAAGCAGCACCATGTTGCAAAACCACAAGACAGTTTCTTTGCGAAAAATATCATTTTTTTTATACTTTATTTTCTCTTGCATAAAGTTCAGAGTATGTATAGTGAGAAGACAACACTAATATATTTGCACAGGCTATTTAACCCTTTAAGACCTACCATAGAACCAAGTCCGCCAGAGCTTATCTTTACATTTATTTATTTTGAGTGTCTTCATAGTTTTATTTTTGAGATACACAAATTTTTATATATAAATGAAAATAAATAAATGCAAATTTGCAAAAAAACAGCATGTGCATCAAAATAAACTATTTCCAACAGTGTAATTTGACTTCTAAGCATCCCAGAAACGATACAGAAGAGCATAAAGTCAAACATGACTTTTAAAAACACCAACATAGACTTTGAAGCTTAAAAAACTACATTTTCCGCAAAAGTGACGTCACTTCCGGTTTCGGACAGGTAATGGCGGACATGCGATAGTTGCGCTGACTTGTATTCCAACTAGGAAGTGTTATGAACAGCTGATCGGATCGGCAAAGCCTGTTTCTGGAATATTATGTTTTTGTTGCTGCAAGTCTGGAATATTATGTTTTTGTTGCTGGAAGTGCTTTTTATGCAATTTTTGCAAAGCTATATGTGGAAGAAAACCGTGACCTAGGGCAAGCTAATGGAATAAGATGTAAGTACAACCCCTACGGTTTCATATGCAAAAAAAAAAAACATTATTGCACTATGTAATAATTTGTAAAATTCGGGATAGAAACGATAGAAGACAAATGGCACGATAGACGCTTTTCTATCGTCCACACGATATATATCGTCATATCGCCCAGCACTACTCTCTATGATGATCAGTGTAGTGTACCTATTGTTGAGTATGTCACTGAACTGATCACACTTGAGTGTTAGTTTTCTCATCTGCCCCCCCCAAAATCACCCTTTTTTTTTGACTATACTGACTAAACCACGAGCGAGACATGGGGCATGCTACCGTACTGCCTCTGCTGTAATCTTTTCAAAGTGGTTACGCCACATCTGTTCGCATTATTGCCAGACAATATAAACCGAATACAGTCAGAAACTTGGCAGCAGTAGAAGAAATACAGGCACAAAGAGAGACCGCTGTGACATGCATGCACAATGTGGGCTGTAAAACAGAGCTAGTGACAGTAGCCAATGCCCAAATTGTGTTATTAAAAGGGGCAAGGGCAATATATACAACAATGAGCCATCTGGACCAGGCAGCTGTTCATCACTGGCGACCCAAACAGGTCATCACCTACATCCACGGGGGCTACAAAGGAGAGGATGGAAAGAGAGAGAAACTATTTACACCTTAAACATCCTTCAGTAGTGCAGATTTTTGCATTTTGTCATGCCAATAGCATATCAATGAACTGAGAGAAACAAGATCAGTGAGTCGGAGATGTGAAAGGCATGCCTTGGTGAGGGGTTGTAAGACAGGATAGAGTAAAGCACAAGCCCACATTTCCATATGAAATGACGACTGCTGTCCTTTCCTTTTACAGTCTGATTTGTTTTACTGCCATGCAAGTAACTTAAAAATCAAGTGAAATGGCACGACCTGTCAAAGATGTGCCCTTAAATTCTATCTGCCATTGTCACACAGAGTATAGAAGAAAGGTCTTAGTGTCCACATACAGGCTGGGAAAGGAACGGCAAGAGGTAGATGTGACTGTGAAACCAGAAGCATGTGGTTTCAGACTTGTCACAAATTGTTACAGTGAGCGTACCCTGGATAATCCTCTCTTGTGAAACTTAAATGACCAAACACATGCAAAATGGACTTTTGAGAGGCTGAGCACAGAGATTGATCAGAAAAGTCTTTACTGAGCGCACGTGCAAGGGCTGTTTTCTCAGACTTGTACAGGACTGGACGTTTCTTTTCAATTGCAGTTATTGCTCCGTTGGTGGACATATAAAAAGAATACAGGTTTAAGGAAGTTGTGCATCTGCTTCACTTTTCAGACACAGAAGCGTCATCCATCATTTATACTGTCTTCTTGTAAGCAGAGTTCATTTTATAAAAAGGTATTAAAGTTTGAATCTCTTCAAAACCCGAATATCATTTGTGATTTATTTTGCAGTTCAAAAATAGACATGCACTTTTGGCACAGCACACACTGTACAGCAGTCGTTCTACGCCATCGCTGGCATTATTGTCGGCCACGATGGTGGCCAGAAGCAGAGTCCGTGAGTCATCGTGTTTGGGGGCAGTTACATCTGTGTTTAGATCTGTCCATATGGGATCAGATCACCAAGACGCACTCGAGTGCTGCATGTGAACCGGGCCGGTGTTTCCCTGTGCACTAAGCTAGCTATCACTTTCTCTCCTGCTGAAAGACAGATTGCAGCTCACAGTAATATTTATTTTTTTTAATCTTGCTTCCCTTCTTGGTTGGCTCAGTTATACACATATGTGTTTGTGTTTTTAAAGAGAATATGGTCCTGTGTAGGAGGAGAAAATTGTCTAACAGACCTGGATTTAAAAAAAGAGTTTCTTGTTTGACTTTAAGCTACAGAGAGCATCATTTTATTTCAATCTACTGATTTAGTGTTTGAGTGCTTAATGCTATGCACAGACCTGCTGCACTGTGGCAAGCAATGTGAGGGGGAAAGTCGATAGAAGAGAATGAAGAGAAAAGGCAGTGAGAAAGTGAGGTATGGTGTCAGTGAGGGCAGCTGGTGGTACAGCCTGCAGCCAGATGAGGCTGAAATCTGAGACTTGCTCAACCACAGAGGCAGTGGAAGGGAGGGGGCAGAGAGAAAGAAACACAAGTGGGAGAGCGAGAGAAGGAATGTCCACCTAAGAAGGGGGGTGAAATACGCGAGCTTGAGGCAGGCAAAAATGCAAGAAAGTATAGAGATGTGTACGTACACTGTCTGTATACTTTCTGTATGTATATTTTCAGGCGCAAATAAAATTTGTCAAGTGTCAGCTGTGTGAGGAGAGAGGGTTATGTGTTTGGGTAGGGAGTTGTCAGGGGAGAGCAGGGAGGGTGTGAGTGAGGCTGCTGTTTGGACTGACATTGGATGCCGGCTTAGCTTTGCTCTCTGTCTTTCTCACAAACGCACCCAGCAGCAGCGACACCAACCGCACTCTTGGGGACGGAGAGAACTTCGCTCAGTGAGGGAGTGACTTTATTTGGGACACTTTCTTTGTTTCCTTCTCTCGCAAGTCTTATCATCTTAAGAAACCAAAAAAGCAGAGCTTTGTTTTCCTATCAAACTTTTATAGATTTTTTTTTTTCTACCTTCCAACTCATGTACACTGGACAGGATTTGTTTTTCTATCAAAATCACCCCTGTTTGACTGTGGGAAATGTTTCTCCCCCCCAGCGAACCTACAATTTCAGAAGGTGGTTGTTGGATGCATTTGTACCTGTTAGACGCTGCAGTGGTGTAGTGCCAAACAGTTCCTGAAAATTTGGCACCAGGAGAAACAAAGGTGGAACCTGCTAAAGGATAATTATCCAGTGTTGAAGAAACTCTACTGTGAGTTGGCTAAACTGCCTTGCTTTGCTGTCTGTTCCTGTATTGACCGATTAGGGAGAAACGAGGGAGTGGCCGGCTGACCACACACCAACAGACTGCTTACAGACTTGATTTTCAAGGTTTTAATTTTAACAGAAAACAAACCTGATGGTTTGTGTCGAAGCGTTGCAGCGAAAACATCGGTGACCTGCTTTTTTTGTTTTGTTTTTTCGTCTCTCTTTCCAGCCTTGGCCACTCTGTTGTGCCATCTCCTCTGAGAACTCATTTTACCAGCTATTAAGGATCAGTTTGCCTCTCTGGACACAGTTCTTTCTTTCATTTCAGCTTACCCCAACCCTCATGAACTTGTTCTTCTCAAATGGGTGAGCAGGAGGGTGAAACATGATCCTGTGTTTTGTCGTGTGTTTGGGGCAGCAGTAACACTGTGTGGTTTCCATGGAAAAGGCCAGAGAAATATGGCGCAAAGGGAGCGTATAAATGCTTTACCTCTATGTCTGTGGTACAAGTGAAATCGAAGCCGGCTAGTGTAGCGCTGCAAGCTCCACCCTGGAACTCCTTGCTCAGACTCTTCTCATGTGTAGCCACAAGGAGTGTGCACAGGACTAAAGGTATTACACTTAAAACGGTAAAGCACACTAAAAGCCCCCTCTCCTCCCCCCATCATCAGCTCAATGCATTTGTCCGTGTATCTGCAGGGTAAGATGTCGTACAGTAGTGTAAATTCTAGTTGTAGCTTTGTTAGCATCAAGCTGACAAATTGATTGGCCTTTCTGTTGCTCGAGCGTAGCTGGTGAAAGTGTGTTCTGTATGTTGTGACAAAATGTGCTGAATAGCTTCTATGTGGGTGCATACAGAGGAGCCTTTCAGCAGGCGCCGCATGCGTGCATTGTGATTTACACTGTATAGTGTGTATGAAAACTTGGAGTGGGCCACTTAAGAACAAAGAACGGCATGTTTGTTGAAGCCTAGCTTGTTTTTGACCTCCCCCTCTACTCGTGGTCTCTTTTTCCCGCTTGTATCTCTTTGCATTCTTTTATTCCCCCGAGTGCTTATTTTCTGTATACTTCAACTTTTCCTGGCTTCAGTGTGCAGCATATCTTAGCTTCTCTTAGTGACCCTTTTTTTTTTTTTTTTTTTTTTTGTGTCCTTCTGTTTTCACATGTACCTGAGGTGCTATGTAGTTGTGTTTGTTTTGGTTTTTTCCAAGGTATGTGTTTGTTTTGTCTAAAGCGATTGGCTTTAAAAAGGCTGCAGATTAACCTAAAGGAAATGTTGTTTTCATGATGCCCACATGGTGATTTCTGTTATATCAGATCTTGTCAATCTGGTATCCATTGTGAAAGTCAGAAATGAATTAGGCTCTCTAATCTAAAATGGTTGATGAGACTTGGTTCCTTGTTAAGTGTTTTATAAGTAGAAATACAAATCTTTCTCAGCATGGTAAAATATGACAAGAATAACAAACAGTGGATGCAAATTACTGATGTGGTTAAGCAGCTGGTTTAAATAGCTTGACCCAACATCTGAGGTACAAACTTTATTTTAGTTTAAAATAACTTCCAGAGCATTCACAACAGTCACATAAGTTATTGTTAAACAAATATGTTTTACCTGAAGTATCCAGGAACAATTTCACCTAGGTTACTTTTGTGCTGCGTCACTGGATATAATACTGCTTCTCCTGGCATCTTGTTTCAAAAGATTGCCCCTTCAGTATCCGGTCTTTAAGTGATGATGTATGAACCCTGCTTCCGGGTCCAAACTACACTGCGTTTATTAAGGCTGGAGTGGGGAAAAAAGTTAGCTTCACTGCTAATGTGTTTATATCATGCTAACATAGCTGTGTAGCTACCCACCACGTAGCACATTATTATATACCAGCTAGCCCAACTTCAGTAACCCTACAACCGTCACTGCTGTTTAGTTTTCTGTCTTCATTTATGTTGGAAGTGATAGCAGAGCTGTACGTTTGAATTTGTTTCAGAAATCCCTCAGTCAGAACATGCTATATCATGTTTAGGTGGAAACTAGCGAGCTAACTTCTAACTCTGTTAACCTTCCTTCATAAACTCTGTTTTCATGGATGCCTGGATGTTAAACCTATTTGTTACACCTGGTAGAACAGCCACACTAGGGCTGGGCGATATATCGAGTTTTTTAAAAATATCGATATATTTTTATATGACATATAAGATGTGACAATATCGTTTATATCGATATAGTCTATGTTACGTTATAATTATAGTTGCGGAGCCGCAAATTTGCCTCTCTTTCGTCCACTTTTGTCTTTACGCAACGTTACTCGACCTCGCCTCTCTCCTTCACTGAACACAACTCCCCCTCCTCCCCCATCACTTCACCTCCAGGCAGCGACAAGATGGACACGGCAAATCTCCATTAACGAGTTACTGCGCATCGCCCCGTGTGTGGGGGTGGACGGCGTTAACGTGTTAACAAGCTAACCGCGCTAACGAGCTAACCATGCTAAATCCTTTCATTCTCTCAAAAGTTGACAGCGCACCTTATGTATGAATTCTGGTTGTGCTTGATGACCGCAAACTGATTTTATGTGGTACAAGGCGTGCAGCAATCTGTCAAAAAATGTTTTAGTACGACTTTGGTAAGCTATGGAGCCGCGCCGCTTGATGGATTGTCAGAGCTTTACGGCTACCGAGGAGCCTTGCGGAGTGATACGTAATATTACCGTATTGTGTGTGTGTGTGTGTGTGTGTGTGTGTGTGTGTGTGTGTATAAGGACCACAAATGGCACCTGTTCAGAGACACGGTTACGAAGCGGATTTCAAACTCCAGGCTGTCAGTCACGCAGTAGAACTTGGGAACAGAGCAGCTGTGAAATCTGTCTTTGTTATTATGCTCAGCGTCTGTTAGTTTACATTTTGACTGCACAATTGTGAGTTTTTTGTTATGCACAAAAACAACATTGTTTTAGTTTATTTATGGAGCATTATTATTTAATAAATGCTCATTTATTTTTGAGTAATTTCTTCATGTACATCTATGCTGTATGTTAATAAAAGTGCCTGTGTGACATCTGGGACACAGCTTTGACTAAGAACTCTCTTTTTGTTCTTACTTTATGGCTTTAAAAAAATATCGAGATATATATCTTATATCGCCATCCAGCTAAAAAATATCGAGATATGAATTTTGGGTCATATCGCCCAGCCCTAAGCCACACTGATCATTTTATTAAAGGTGAAAGGATTTAGACAGTTTGTAACTCTCAGTGATGCCGTAGTGTTCATTTGACTCATTTAAAAAGGATTGAAAATTATCCTTTATTTAGTTGCAACTATAAATGGTGCTGCCTGCAAGCTGCAAATATCAATAAAATGTTGTGACCAGCTTTTTGTCTGGATTATTCTATATTGAAGTAAAATGGGCATGATATTTCTGGCCATATCAAAATATGATAATTTGAGGCGATATTACCCACCCCGAATTACAATGACAAATGTGCACTATATTAAGGGCAGAATGAGATTTTCTCTGGCAGATGACAGCTGTGTTGTGAAATGTACATATGTGCACAGTTTAGCCAGCATGCAGTCACCTCTGTAGAGGATCAAAATATTATGACCCAGACACAATGGCTACATGTCAGAGTTGTAACAGAGGCATTGACTGAACAATACTGGGGAAAATGTGGAGTAGGGCAAGACAGCACAGCGTGAATCTATTTTTTTATTTTTTAAAGTCTCGTGCTAATGTATGGTGCATTAGCAGCACAGTGAGTGGCTTAAATGCCTTGAAAGGTTGGTTGTAGTCCGTGGAAGTGCACTAAATCTGCTGTGCCCCTCCTGATCTCCTATAGCCAGCTGGCACCATTTTAAAAACTAGACTGTCATGATGGAAATCCAGCTTATCCGGACTGACTTGAGCATGTTATTAAACATTGTCAGAAATTACAAAGCCAGGCTTCATGTTTAGCTGGTGAAAAATGTGTGTAATTTGGTGTACTTTACTTGATGGTTATTATTCCTGTTATATGGTAGGAACATTGTTATGGTGGGATCGGTCTGAACCAGTATCCCTCTAGCTTTGCTTTTCTAACTTGTGTTTGTTTACTTTGCTCCCTTTTCTTTTTCAGAGGTCCCCACATTTCAAGAGGAGACGAAGGCCTTATTTGGAAATCTTATGGACGAAGGTGTGTATTTTAGTTTTTCCCCCTGTTCATCTACAATTATAGTGCTTATACCAGTGTTTCCAGCAGGCTTTTTAACCGTATCTGTCCTCATTCCTTTTGTAGTCCTAGCTACGGGGTGAGTTGTTTCCTGTTTTGGGAATTTGGTGCTCTTAATTTACTTCACTTGGACAGCACCTAACACACTGTAATTGTCTAATGTAACACATGGAGGGGTATGCAAGATGACTTTTATTTCACCTTTTTGTCAAACGTGCATACACTACTGTGTGATCGCCTATTTTCTAAACAGAACATTGCATAGCTTTTCCCTTTTTGTGCTTCTCCTGAACACAGCAGGCTGTGTGCACAGTCATTGTTTGTGTCTGTTCTTTCTGCCATCCTCCTGTCCACCCTCTCGACACAGTGCAGTATCTCTCTCTGTCTGGTTAGCTGACTCACTGTTTCTGTCTCTTCAGTCTCTTTGCGCACATGATTTTTACCTCCTTCGCACACCTTTTGCTGCACCCTTCTCGGTAATGTATAATTTTGCTATAAAGGAGAAGAGTCGTCCTGAATTACTCAACAGTATCAACAGTGTGTTTAGATTTTTTTTTTTTTTGGTGGGGGGGGTGATAAAGTAAATTCAGGCTGCAGAAGTCATTTCTAAGCCACCTGCTAACAACAAAAGTTTGCTGCTCATCTATTCTTTTCCTTTTTCTTGGGAGCAGCACCTCCTTGGCCTCTCATGTGTCAGCTAAACAAGTGATGCTATGTTTATCCCTACACACTCCATTTAGCTCTGCATGTCGCAGCTTGTTATAGCCTTATATGCTGCAAACTACTTATTGTTTCATCATATGTAATGTTCAAGCCAGGAAACTACAAAGGAGAATAATTCGGTATCCTTTAGTCTGGTTTGTTGGTGGCATTTTGTGCTAAAATTCCAGCTGTTGTTAATAGTAATCTCTATAATATTACCACTATCAACACAAAATAGCCCAGTATCTGCACTTGTACTGTGTGTGTGTGTGTGTGTGTGTGTGTGTGTGTGTGTGTGGCAGCGCTGCTTCTCAGCTGCTAGACTACAAAACCCTTCTCCCCCTTTCATGGCCCCTTGGTTGAGGTCCAGTGATGATCTATTTCAGTAAAGTATGTTGAGCCATACATTAGTTCTGTTCAGTAATGCAGCCAGTATTCTTCAATAAGATGGTGCTGCAGTGTACTCTCGTGTGACAGAAGTACTAATCAGCCACACCCTAAGCACACAGACGTCCTTTCACAGAAACACAGCTGGTAGCTGACCTCCACATTTACCAAAGTAGTAAGTTCATGGTTGTCCTTTTTTCCCTTTCCCCCACTCTCACATGAGCGCATGAGGTGCATGGCACAGTTGTCGGAGTGAACAGAACAGATTCTACATTTTCATGATCATGTTAAGACTACATTCATATGGCTCTGTTTTATTTCAATGTGTTTTTATGTGGATACCAATTATTGACAAGTACACAAGTTTTATAAAGGTCTCAATAGATCTACAACAAATGACTCTGCAGTTGTGAAGAAACTATTGTCTTCAAGCATAAGCGCTAAGCTGGTGATGCTACCACATGCTGGATATTTCAGTCTTGCCTTTGCCAAGCAGAAAGTCCTGAGCTAATTTGGTCTCACTGTTCCTGGTGCTGTTGCTAGCATGCTAGCTAGCAAAGATGTTCTATTAATAGCTGCTAAGGCAGTATCTGCATCGCAGCAGATGTGTTTACAGACAGGCAGGCAGGCACAGGGAGCACTAGCTAATACAGCCTCTGATTAGATCCAGTTTTTTTTTTTTTTTTAACCTCAGCACATGGCATGAGTGTGTGCATGTGAGCATGCAGACAAGATTTACCCTAGCAGGTAAGGCAGTGCTGCCTACTGGTAGCACTTTCTGCTGCTAAGCTAGACATAAGAGGGATGCTTACACAAGTAATGATGGGGTAGATAAAAGCATCACATTCGACACTCGTGGCTACAGGGTTTCGCTATTATCTGGCAAATGACTCTGCTGTCAGCAGGAAATGAAGTAATTATTACTGCTAAAACATGGGTTTTCAGTGCTGTTCGTGTGTTTTTCAGCAAAATTGTGTAAAAAGCTGAAATTTGTGACACTTTCTGGAGAGCTGGAGCTTGTGCAAAGAGAGCGTATTCAAACTTGTGTGGCTCTAAAATAGCACAGTACAGCGGCGGCCTTAGTGGAGGATGGTCTCAAAGTGACCTTCTTATTTATTTGGTTTTTCTAAAGGTCTTCAAAAATTGCTGGTTATTGCTAGTTCTTTGAATCACCATCAAAGGGAAAGAGGAAGTGCTTCCCTTCTGTAAAAACAAGAAGGACCCAAATGTTTTATCAAACATCATAATTTACTTGCTAAATGGAGGTAAGTTGCCCCGGAAGACCTCAGAAGACCACCTATGAGGGCCTCTGACTCAGCTACAGCGGCAGCTGAGTATGTTTTCTTCTACTCTTTTTGAAATTGTTAAATTTGTGCTAAGTTAGGTGAATTGAGCAGTCATGACCAAAGCTTTGGCAGCAGTTTGCTGGTGGTGTTAATTTCCCAGCTGTTTCGTCTGTCTACATATCGCTGTGGTGTCTCATTGGCCGACTCTCCTCTTGTCTTCACCTCCCACACATACAGTCCCTTCTCCATATTATTCCTGTGTGCCGGCCCTCCCTGTGCTGCCTCTGTCTGTAGGTAGGTAGGGCTATAAAAGGGAGCAGAGTAGGTGATGTACTCCACCCAAATCACTGTACTGACCTGAAAAATGTGACCTGAGAAATATTCTTCTTATCCCCCCCTGCCGCCGCCGCACACTCTTGTTCTTCTTGCATCCTCATTGCGGTGTCACTCCACCTTCCTTTTTTTTTTTGTTTTTGTTTTTTTGTTTTTAAAACCACCTCCTTCCTGACTCACATGGTTATGTCTGATTCATTCAGATGGAAGCTTGTTTCCACCACTGGGGAAAAATATCCCTGACACTAGCTCACTCAAAATCGTGTAGTGGACAGCATCAGTCAGCTTTCAGTGTATAGTAAACACGAACAAAGTACTATTCATGTTGGCGAGTAACGCAAGGATTTCATCATTTCTTAAACCACATTGAAAGTACTCAGCACTTTGCATATTCGTGCCTGCCAGCTGTAGCACTGGCAGCTGATGCCATCCACCTCCTGCTTCCGAGTAACAAAGCAATGACGTACCTTTAAAAAAGCTTCCTGATTTTTCTCTAAATTTTGACTTATGCTTCTCAAAATTTTGAGTTAATAACTCAAAGTTTAGGATTATGGATGCAATCATTTTTTTTCTTTTCCAGTTGCTTAAACTAGCTTCCCTGCATTCTCCTCTTCCTCAACACAAAATAGTTTTCCTACCCGTCACATTCGGCTGCCACCTCTCTCCTTTGCCTCACCGGCCATCTCATCCTTATCCACAAACCTGTTACCAAGGCAACTACACAGCACGATGGGAAACATCAGTGCCACACACCACATCAGAGTTCACTTTACTGTCTGGTTGTTATTTAATTAAAGTGACAGAAAATCTGCGTAGCTGACTCGTTGCAGTGATGACAGTGTTTTACACCACAGTGACAGAATACTGAAGAATACTCTTCCTGCACTGTAGGCTTTTTTTAAAGCATGGTAGAAACCATAAGATTTGGTTTTCACAGAGAGATGAATTTATTACCCCTTAAGAATCCATCCACTCTAAATATAATCCAAAAGCTTGCATTAGTCATATAAATGAGGAAGTGTGGTAGAATGACGAGTCTCCTGAGATTGCGCCAAGTGGGTTATCATGATTTCAGTGAGGAAATGAAGCTCTCTGGTATTGGCACGCTCTGTGTGCTACAGACTGTTTAACTATGAAGTGTTTGTAATTCTGGAGATTAAACATTAAGTGTATGGCGACTGTAATAAGCGCTGGACTGGGCCTAGCTGTGAGAGAAAGGATTAGCTCAGCATGTAGCCGCACATCATCATGCAAGCTGCAACGTGTGGCCAGTGAGCACAACGGGAGGAAAGAAGCTGAGTTTCCTCTTGATTTGTTGGGTTTTTTTTTTGTTTTTTGTTTTTTTGTTTTTTTTCGGTGTCGCTAACAGGACAAGACTTCCTGTTCTGTTCACAGATGTTTGTTTATGAACACGGATAAATAAAGTGGCCATATAAAACAACTACATCACCATCAGGCTATAGCCAGAGGTTTGCATTCCAGCATCCTTTTGATTTCCACACAGCTTGTTTACTTTTGTGCAACCAGACAGTACAAACATGATTCAGGTCAGTAGAACCGTCTAACGCTGGACTGGACACAAACGGGAATCAAACCATTGCCAAAAGATGATTGATATTCATACACGCTGTACATATAAATATTATTCATTTATTATATAAATTGCATAGTAATGCATTTCAATTCTCAAACTATACACATTAGATCAATCCTCTTATGAACATGCATATCATAAAGTATTGATTAACATTAAAGGTCTGCCTGGTGTAGAGGACTGAGTGATGGCTAGAAGGCGCCAGTAGGAGTAACACAGCATATTTAGTATGTTGTCTAAGACCCCACAGCTGCTGATACAGACCTGACGGAGACACTCGGTCTGAGCGATGACTTTACTTCTACATGCACTACATGAACTTTCAACGCATCATATATCTGTCATTCTGTTGTGTGACAACAGGAAATGAAATTGTATACATGAGAAAAGATTTGTGAATTTGGCTGTAGTTGTGAAGCAAATGGATATAAATTGCTAACAGAGACAGCTGAACTGCACTAAAGCACATGAAGCCAAATGAACATGGAGAAATCTGTGGCTGTCTGTTTGACGAAAATGCTTCTTAATGCCTGCGCAATTTGTGGTCTTGCTTCAGCATTTAATTTTTCCTTATAGCTCTGACCTGTGTATGAACAGTTGGAGCTAACACTTTAGCTGCATCAGTCCTGCTAGGACACAACAGCATGGGCATCATCAGCTGAAGTATTTAACAGGTCTTCTGTGACAATTAGACATCACACGACCCTTTTTTGATATTTTACCAGTCATTAGGTTTGTCATGAAGCCCACCACACACACAAAAAGAACTAGATGCCCTTCCTGATTTATGCCTCCCAGAGATTTGACTCCTCCCAGTGTTGAGTCTATGAATATTTCAGGTGATGGGTGAATGTGTAAACGCTACACTATGGCGCTAAAGCAAAACCAAAAACTACACCTTGAATAACAGGAAAGTAAACGTCTTAATTTGGGAACAACGTTAGCAACTTGGCTCAACAGTCAACATATGCTGTGGTGTATATAACAGTCATATAGCATGTTGATAACACTTTTTCTTTTACTGTAAAGTTAAAGGGGGAAAAATTGCTTTAATTTTGGTATATTTTCATTGACATGTTTTTTAACAAATTGCATGCTCTGCAACCAGCATCAACATCGTGATGTTTGTCCTTCATGTCCGTTGTCTTGTCTGTTTCTTCCACCTTCTCAGTGACCTGTTTTGACTCCGATGTAGAGTAAGAGCTGCCAACAAAGGGAGGGCTAGACAATTAGTCATATTTATCTTTTAACTAAGGCTTTGTGGTATGGTAAAATATGATCTGCTTATGGCTTTATCATAACCATCCTCCTCTCTTGTCAGAAATGAGTCGCCAGACTGCCACCGCGCTGCCCACAGGAACATCTAAGTGCCCTCCCTCTCAGCGTGTGCCCACCCTTTCAGGCACCACAGCCTCCAACAGTGACCTGGCGAGCCTGTTTGAGTGTCCTGTCTGCTTCGACTATGTCCTCCCCCCAATCCTCCAGTGCCAGTCCGGACACCTGGTGTGTACAGTCCAGCCTGTAGCTGAACCTGAACTGGTTGTTGTTGCTAGTAAAATTTCTTTTTTTTTTTTTTCTTTCTTTTTTTTTTTTGTCTTTTTGACAAAAAAAAAAAAAGCAGAACCATAATTGTGAAGATGAACATTTTAGTAAACTTGTCATGAACATTATTATTATTATTTTTTTTTCTTTTTCTTCTTCCCCAGGTGTGCTCCAACTGCCGGCCTAAGCTCACTTGTTGCCCCACCTGCCGAGGTCCCCTGGGTTCCATCAGGAACCTGGCCATGGAGAAGGTGGCCAACTCTGTCCTTTTCCCCTGCAAGTATGCCTCATCAGGCTGCGAAGTCACCTTGCCTCATACCGACAAGACCGAGCACGAAGAGCTTTGTGAGTTTCGGCCGTATTCCTGCCCCTGCCCCGGCGCCTCTTGCAAGTGGCAGGGATCATTGGATGCAGTCATGCCTCACCTGATGCACCAGCACAAGTCCATCACCACACTGCAGGTTAGAAGTTACTCAGCTCATCAGTTTCTTCCACAAAGCATGCTCCTAAAGGTGTGTGCCATTTTTACTAAGTGAGGATGAGACACTTTGAAGACTATCTGAATTGATGCTATTTAAACATGGATCGTGCAGGGTTTGCAATTAGGTTTGTGACTTAGAAATAAACTCATAGAAATAAACTCTTAGAAATAAACTAGAAATAAAAGTCTGAATAAACAGCGTAGAGTTTGTTCAAATGAAGTGGAAACATGGAAAACATTTCATACTCCATCCCACTAAGCTGATGGGGAATTTTGAGAGTGCCCTCTGCTGGACAACAAAGGAAACAACATACTGTGTAAATGTGTGTTAATTTACAAATGAGTTGTTATAGCCTGCAGAATATGTTCATTTTAATATCATGATTACTTTTAAATTGAAGGAACACTCCAATAATTTTTTACACCACCGCTAGGTGGGCGGAGCTTCTCTGGCAACAGGTGAGCTTTTGTGCTCACAGCTGAAGCGGTGTGCCTGAGATCACCACATAAGGAAATCTTCTATCACTGATGTCATGCAAAGCCTGAGCGGCTTGTACATATAGTTGTATGATGTGTTCTGAAACCATGGAGGATCTTTGTCCCTACAACGAGAACATCCATGATGGTGGTTATCTTATCTGGCAACACTGACGTATTAAAGTTGGCATGCTACTGGAGCCAGCAGTACTACAGTTCTGCTCTTTTTCGTTGAAAGTGGTTTAGCCTTTTAATTTGTGGGATGACTTTTAGGCGTGATTGTCTTAGAAATTTGTTTTTAAAGCCGTAAGGTTGGACTGCAAGACAACACTGATGACTACTCAGTGGCTCATATCTTACTTGGTCTTGAGAATTTAAGATGGTTTGATGTTATCAATGAGTCGACGTGTCCATGGTGTAGAGCTGGGCGATATAAGATTTTTTTCATATCACGATATGTTTTTTTTTTCATTTCAGGCGATAACGATATATATCACGATATAAGCCAAATAACTATATTTGTAAGATTTAAATGTGCCGTTGCTCACCAGTAAAATGTGAAATAATGAGCAGCTTGTCTTGATTTTAATATTTATTTCCCATAATAAGTTCAACAGGTTAGATGTACTTAAGGAACATGAGACTTTTTTCAGATAAATAAAGGCAAATATTGCAAACTACACAAAAGGCAGCCGCTAAAGCGTTTAAGTTTCAAAATAGAACAAACAAAACAGACTACTAAATTGTCAATTCCACTTAGAAACAAAATATTAATTCTAAAAATAAATCTTAGTTTGTTTTACAGAAGAACAGACAAAATTGACCAACTTTTGTCAATATCAAATAAACTGAGAACTAAAAGGAAATTTTCAATCTCTCCTTGTTGTATAGCTTTCTGAACTTTCTGAATCCTTTATCATCTGCAACTGAAAATAGTTGTGGATGATTACTATACCTTTCTAATGTGACGTTGTTGTCCCTGGCTCTCTTTCTCTCTCTCTCTCCCTCCCGCTCTGTTCCTGTGCCACTGCGAGTGTAACTACCGCCCCTCCCCCCTCTTCCCAGCGCAAAGCACAAGGCTCGCGTGCAGAGTGAAGCGGGAAAAAAAGTGCGAGAGAGAGGGTGAGAGAAGGAAAGAAAAAAACCCCACGGCTCGCGATAAGGAGCCGGCTCGCGTCGTTCACGTCAAAAGTCCGGCTCTAAGAGCCATTTCGTTCGCGACCGATACATCACTACGAAATACCTTCACACTACGGAACTTCTATGGCCCTTCCGTTCGACAATCTCTCCGGCATTGGAACCATCATCTCTTTTCTCTTCGGTAACCTGGTCACCCACGCTCTCGGTTGATTTTTCTCTAGTCGGCACACTCATTTTCTCCATTACCTGGGCAGCCCGGCTGGCTGCTTCCCAAACAACTACACATGTGCGGCTTGGCACTTGTGCTGTACGTAACAAGTCACGTGACGTGACGCTGCGGCTGTGATTGGTTCGGCTCTGCGCTACTTAATTTGGATTGGCTGTTCTTTTCTTTTCCTTTTTTTTTTTTTTAAGAGAGCAAGGTCTATCGCAATAATTTATTTTTTCTATCGAGAAAAAGTTATTTCTCAATACATATCGTTATCGTTCTATCGCCCAGCTCTACCATGGTGCAAAAGGTGGGGGTCGCACGTGCTCAAACAACTGATGGAGACTTGTCTCTGCTTGTTCTTTACTGTTATGCTAAAAGTCAGCCTGCAACAAGCCAGCCGGATGACAAGTGCAGTGCAAATCACAACCCCTTTCAAAAAGACAAGTGCATAAGTCATTATGCCAACTTTAATGTGTTTCTCAGTTTCCCGAGTCCGAAAATCGCCGTCTGGCAGACCTTTGAACTTTCCAGTGGTCGAGGTCTCATAACGGTGTGGTTGGTATCATGAGCATACTGCTTTGTCAAATAGTTGCCAGATTATTCCAGAAAATTGCGTTTAATATGAGAACAACAAACAGCTTGTTCCTTTTGCAGCGTGTTTTATAACATGTATTTATTTTGAGATCATGATGATGTAAAAAATCTTTATGTGAGCAGCGTCAGGTGTTAACTTCAGGCTGACGAGTAAAGATGATTAACCCTGTTTGTGTCTCCGTCCAGGGGGAGGACATCGTGTTCCTGGCCACAGATATCAACCTGCCTGGTGCGGTGGACTGGGTAATGATGCAGTCGTGCTTCGGCTTCCACTTCATGCTTGTGTTGGAGAAGCAGGAGAAGTACGACGGACACCAGCAGTTCTTTGCCATCGTGCAGCTCATTGGGACTCGCAAGCAGGCCGAGAACTTCGCCTACCGACTGGAGCTCAATGGGCACCGGCGTCGTCTGACCTGGGAGGCCACGCCACGCTCCATCCACGAGGGCATCGCCACAGCTATCATGAACAGCGACTGCCTGGTGTTCGACACATCCATCGCACAGCTGTTTGCTGAGAACGGCAACCTGGGAATCAACGTCACCATCTCCATGTGCTAAAAACTTTGAAGAGAAGAGGATTTAAAAAAACAAAACAAGTTACATATTGTCAGGGGGCATTTTTTTTTTTCTTTGTTTTCTTTTTTTATTAGAGGGGAGACCTCACAGTGCCCCACCCCTCTCTGCCTCACTCCTTCAGACATGGATTTGGACTGTCTCATTAGGCAGCCATGGAGGCCCGGGGGGGGGGAGTGAAATGGATGGCTGAATGTTTGGATGGATGAGGAAATGAAACAAAATAACATAACTGTGTAGTGACGGCTATAGACTTGTAAACACATTACGTGAGACCCGTGCGCCCACGCGGGGCCTCGCCCTCTGTTGGTCATAAACGCGGACACAAACTGTCAAACTCCTTTCCTGGCCACGTGTCCCCTGTCTTGGAGTGATTTCTCACCGCTCATTTTAGTGTCCCTGATTCTCACTCTCTCTCTCACACACACACACACACACACACACACACACACACACACACACACACACACACGTATGATCAATCAACACACACACATTTCAGACACTACGGCTCTTCGTGAGCGGAACGTGGAAGGGGCTCCGGTCCCTGACTTGAAGGATCAAGCTATAGTTCAAAACGGACTCCTGGTCAGTGCTGGAGGGCTTGCAAGACAGCTAGCACCTCCTGTTTGTAATCCACCTCAGTACCCCTCAAGTCCCCCCACACTTTCCCTCACTTGGAATGGAACGGTTCCCACGCTCCCCACCCTCGCAGGGCTATGGCTGTGGCTGCTATTGACTATTTCAAACTGGAACCCTGAGTCCCTAAAAATCTTTATCTAAAATGTGTATCTTCACCTGTGACTGGGGATCATCACTCACAGACATGGATCGCTGTAGCACCCCAATCCCCAAGTAACGTCCAGGAAAAGAAGCTTGGATCTGTCTAAAGGGTCCCGGGATTACTACAACTGCGCGAGCTCGTTTTGCTTCCTTCTGCTCCACACCGGTTCCTCCCCCCAAAGCTAAAGATTGCGCATCGGATGCTTGTTATTAAATTGTTGACTGTCATCATCAATTATTAAACTTTGCTGTCATACTGGTTGGATGTAAGAAGGCCCTCAGCTACGTCAGCCCTGGAGTTTTACTTTTTTTTTTTTTTTTCCCTTCTAATTTTGAAGTTTTATTTTCAAAGTGGACACATCAACGGCTTTCTGACATGCCAAACGCACATTGCTCTTTGCATTACAGGCTCTGTGTGCAGGTGTAATAAATTGACCTAGGAACAAAGGGGTCCTTTTTTGTTTTTTTGTTTGTTTCTTTTTAGAACAAGGAGGAAAAAACCTAAACACTGCATTTCAGATGGAAGAATTATTATTTCTCAAGTCTATTTCTTTGGAACTATTAGTGGGTGGTTTTTTTTTTTTTTTTTTTTTTGTGTGTGTGTGTGTGTGTGTGTGTGTGTGTGTGTGTGTGTGTGTATGCGCGCACTGTCTTTGCTGAAAACCTGCTCATTTTCTCGCGTCTCTTTCGTTTGTGCTCGGCCTCGTTTCTCTCTGTCTGCCAGTGTCGGCCTCACCGATTGACTGATCACCCAACAAGGAAAGAGGGACAGTTTCTACCGTTACAATGTTGCTATTGTTATTATTACATGGAGATTATGACAATTATCGGTTTTTGTATTGAATTTTAAAAACAAACATTAAAAGGCAATTGTAAAAGTTGTGGCTAAACTTCAGTGTTTGTAGTTTAAGAGGAAAAAAAACAAGTTGTCGTTCTTCTGAAGGTTTCTTTTCTTCCAGAGTTGGGTTGCTTTATTTTATTTCCTCTTCATTTATTTGTCCCGCTGTCCTCTCATTTGTGTGGTAAGTCTTCCCCCTCGAGCCCTTTTGTTTTTTGTTCAAGGATTGAGGGAGTTCAAGCCAATCATCTCTCCATTTCTCCTCATGTGGAGTCTCAGTAATGTTGCTGCTCTCCCTGAAGTCCTCCACTTCTTCTGTTTTAATTTGTCATTAAATAAATCTATCTTTTTCATACTCTGTGCTTTTTCTTCATTTTTTTTTTTTTTTCTCTCTGAGGCTTTTGGATTCAACACGATTATAGCTGTAAAACTGACAGTACCTCAGTTTTTGACAAGCAAAGAAATGAATGTAAGGAACTCTACATCTAACATATCCAGTTCAGTGGATGCTCCTCCTGTTTGTAACTTTTTTTTATTAGATTGGTCTTCCTGTTGTAAACCTTCATTTCAGCATTTTGGAAGCTTTTGTTTTCTTTCCCAGTTTTCCAGGTTGTTGTTGAGCTTAAGATTTGTGAAGGGTGTTCAGGTAAAAATATTTTAATATCAGCATGAAGCAATCAGCCAAGTTTAAAAGACAAAACATTTAAAACAAAATTGGAATTATGATTAGGAGAAGATCAAACGCTAAAACATGATGGGGCTAGGTGAAGTACAATTTTAAAAGATTGTGGCCATCGTGAAATGGAATAAAATTCATTGTAATAGTAAAAGCTGATCTTCCCGACAGTCGGTTTACTTAAAAACTTTTCAGATCTATAGGGAACAGTTTTACATGAACAACATAAAATACAATGTCTGTTTCAGGTCTATGTTGTCATTACAGGTGTCTCATAACTGTTAGGAGTGGTCATAGAGCAGGAAGAAATGCAGGTAAGAGCCTTGGCAGCACATTGTTTAGCTAGGTGACCCCCACGATGCTGAATCGTGAAACAAAAAGACCTACTGGAGGGAGAGACGGACAATCGGCGTGAAAGCCCTCCAAGCCACGTCTGCACCCCAGGCAGGCATCACTGTTCCCCTGGGAGTAAACCAGCTGTGACAGATGTTAGCCAGAAAAGTAGGGAAATGCAAAGCTTACAGCAAACACTATGAGACCTGCTGCCTGACACTGAAGCTTTGTGCCAGACAGTGGAGGCAATGGAAAATCATGACAGTGGGCTTAGGCTAACATGTTTAACATATATGCACTGATGTGATTTATAATTCAATGCAAGATCTTCAAACACAATGCCATTTATGGAGAAAAAAAATCTACTGTTGCCTTTAAAAAGTAGTGATGTGCATACAGGGAGCTTTTCATTGATTCAGTTCAGATATTTAAACATCTGAGTAGTGGAATTTAAAAAAACAAAACAAAAAAAAGTTCTAGTACATCCCTGTGATACTGCCCTTAATGCATCTGGTGGCCTCCTTAGTTTCTCATTGTTGAGTGGGTTTGTGGATGTAGGGCAGCCTTTGAGGTCAGACAGGTAGATCACGCAGGCAGTAAGAAACAGGAATAGTTCTGTGCAGCTGCAGGAGCACAAGCTGTTGGTGCAATGGATGCTGTCAAGTAGCGCAGAAGACTGTAGGAGTAGGATGGTCTGATGCAGGTCTGGGAGGGAACACCAGCCTGCATCTCATCAGGAGCATGCCCAGAAGCACACACTCACACTTAAGGCCAACTCAGTATCTTGACAGGCTGGGGAGCACATCACTGATTTTCCAATTGGCAGACGACCCACTACATCGCCTGAGCCAGAAAATGATACAAGGAATAGGGTTGAGACGTGACGACTCCTAAAGTGAGCAGCCAAAAGAAGAATAATTACACCACCAGCCTGAACCGCTGATACAAGTCAGAATTGGCCTGTGCTCTCATGTCGCAGCAGAAATGGAGTCTCATCAGTTTCCTGTTCTTAGCTGACAAGAGTGGCCCCCTGTGTGACGTTGTCCTGTTGACTGGATATTTTCTCTTCTTTCAGACGATACTCAGTGAGACAGGAAAAACATTAAGGTCAGGCGGTCTAGCACCAACAACCATGCCACAAAGCAGCTTAAAATCACAGTTCTTCCCCATTCTGATGCTGAGTTGGAACTTCAGCAGGCCACCCTGACTATACCTAAATGCACTGAATTGCTGCCATATGATTGGCTGAATAGATATGTAGCAAAAATATGGTATTTGTCCCAGTCTTAAAAGCAATAGAATCAGTGCCTCCTCAGGGTGGTTGCTATAGAAAAAAAATTTGTTTTTATTTTATCTTAGTTTGTACGTAAATATCATAATTAAAATACATTAAAAGCAACTGAAAAAATATTTTCAACTTGGGTTTAGGTTTCGCTCTGTTATCACCCCGAAAGAGATCTCTCAAAAACTTCTCACATTCTTAGCGTGTTTGAGGCGATGAGCCTTCTTGTACAATATTTAAGACATTTAACCCTTGTTGTCCTCGGGTCATTTTTGACCTGAAATGAAATCTTTCGCCATCAAAAATGTGTTTTTTATTCATCAAATGGTCTGAAAATAACAGGAGTTATTCAGTACTATGCTATGCATGATTGGAATAAGTTTTAAGTAATTTGATTTATTTATGGGGTTTTTATTGGATTTACTATAAAGTGTTGCAAAGGGCCACATTGTCACACCATACTGCTTTCAAATATCTTTGATCTTGGATCACTGATGTGTGGGGTCAAGCACTGGTCATAACCACCACAACAACAACAAAACAGGCAGCACAACGAGGAGGCAGGTGCTCTACATTCAGTTCAATTCAATTTTTTTTTATACAGCGCCAAATCACAACAACAGTCGCCTCAAGGTGCTTTATATTGTAAGGTAGACCCTACAATAATACATACACAGAAAGTATGAAAAAAGTAAATTTCTTTTTACCATGTTGTGGAAAGGAATGACCAGTAGAACAATGCACATATTGTCCTCTAATATAATGAGGAGGAAGAATCAACGATCCAGGAGGATCCAGGAGGATCCAGGATTAGAAGATATTGCCAATATTTAGACCACATGCTACCCTTTCTCTGAAGAAGCCCCCACATCACCCACCTGCAGAAGTGGAAGAAGGCTATGAAGTGAAGAAAAGTGATGAAGAATCTGAACTATGTTCAAGTAGGTTCTCAGGCATCCAGGACATGGTAGTCTAAGCAGCTTGGAAAGAAAGTGACTGGGCTTCTTGAAGTTTCTTGAATTTTCAGAATGTGAAACTGAAATAGAAGATGTGTCAGAGGACTACACATCATCCATTTCAATTATGATGAAGACAAAGAATCAAGCAGGAAAGAGGAGTCAGCTGAGACACAGAAATATTTGCAGTAATGTGAGGAAACATTGATCTGGTCTTTTATCCTCCCCAGTGACAGACGATGCATCACTCTCTCATGTGCCACAGAGAAAGACAGTCTACCACGGTCCAAGCACATATGCCAGGTCCCATATTCCTTCAGTTGCTTTTCTACTCGAGTACTGAAAGCATTATACACAGTGTATTCTGCTTGTATTCTGCTTTTTAACTTTCACATGCCAATGGATGCATCAGAGACCAAGTTGGGGTTCAGTAACTTGCCCAAGGACACCTTGGTAAGAACTCCAGACTAGAGCACACAGAGATTGAACCAACAACCATCCAATTAGCAGATGACCTGCTCTACAGCCAACTCAATGACGAACAAGGAGGGACAACAACAGATGAAGAATAATGGATCGAATGCAGCTGTAGGCACATGTGGGTATGTTGATTCTTACTGCCGTGAATCCAGTAAAATCGCTACGGCCAGTTTATGACATCCTGAGTCTGGTAGAGACGTTTTAAAGGTGACACAAGATTAATCATAGAAGCGCAAAAAGGATATAATTTCTTGATAAAGACACAATAGATGATCATCGTTCATGACAAACATGCTCCCATTAGGTGTTTGGAACAAGTGTGTGTTTTTCCTGCTGTTGATGTAAGATCCAGATACTGATGTGACTGTGTATGAGCGCCTAGTCCCCTTCAGAGGACTCTGTCTATTCCAACAGAACATCCCAAGTAAACCAGGGAACTATGAGATAAAAACATGGGCAGTATGTGATGCAGGTCCAGCTGTACATGGAACATGCTAGTGTACGATGGCAAACCGTCTGGCCTGCAGTCAGGACACGCGAGTTGTCCCTAACATTGCAGAAGGTTTCCAAAAGAAAACAATCACCTGTAACAACTTGTTTACTGTATATGACCCTTGACCTGCAACTGCAGAAAAGAAAGCTGTCCATGATGGGACCAGTACAGAGGAATAAACCTGAGATTCCTCCTGCACTTGTGTCAAATATGGACACACCTTTGTTCTCATGAAAATTTGCCTTCACTCAGACCCATGCCCTGGTGTTCCTACCATGCCAAAACATAGAAAAATGTCAGGTAATGAGTTGGAATAAAGATGAATAAAACCTTGAAACACAGAGATGGATGATATTTTATACTTATGGCTTTATAAACAGTCAAAGCAAACAGGGTCATTTTTGAGCCCAAAGGACAACAGATGTGATTATTTGCTGCCAGTAAAAAAAACTTGAAGTAGTTTAAAAACAGCTTTCTAAATTAGCTTTGACATAAACCCGTCTGTGATCATCTGTTAAAGCAACCGACTCTGGTTGTGAAACGATAATCACAATAACAGATCATTTAATTTATGTTTTACCCAAATAAAGAAATAGTGTCAAAATGTTTGAATTAAGTTTTAATTAAAAGTGGGTGAAAAATCCACTTCATATTAAGTATCAATCAAACCAGATGGGGTCATTTTTGACCCCTGAGGACAACAGGTGTGATTATGTGCTGCCATTTAAATTTTTTAAATGATTCAAAAAAAAAACCAAAACAAAACAAAAACAATTCTCACTAAAGTTCAACATACAGCACTCTGTGGTTAGTCAAATAGTCAAAATAATCTAAACATTTAAATATTTTATTGTCTCATTTTATTTTCGCTCAAAAACAGACGATACTTTATGTAAACAAGGTCTGGTGGCCCTAAATTGCAAAATGAAAGGTAAATTTGGTGTTAATGTGTTAATCTTAAGTAAAACTAAGGCGTAACACTGAATTGATTGACAATTTATACTTTGTACTTTAAAAAACACTCAAATGAAGTCGGGTCATTTTTGACCCCTGAGGACAACAGGTGTGTGGAAATCGGGAGGACATTATGAGGGTTAAAGTAAGCAGACATAAGAGTTCATCTTTAATTTAACCCATGATGAAAAACAAAGGGAGTTTGCCCATTTTTCTATGGAGAATGCTGCATTTTATTCTTCTTCCACATACATAGAACCATATGTGCACTGTAGCCAAAAATGTGCATATTTACAAAAATGAAATCAATATACACAAAAGAATTATAATACAAGAGAAAAGAAATCCTTCAGTAATCCTTACGATAATAACATAGCAAGTACAAACAAAAGTTATTTTTGACACCTTGTGAAGTTTTTGTGCAGAGATTCTTTTCTCACAAGATGAAGTGTTTGTATGTTACAAAATCAGATGCACATTAAATATGCAAGCTGCAGCTCCGGGTGTGTAAGGGTGAAACTTGTTTTACACCGCTGCAGCCTTCATTGCGGTACATCTGTAACTTAAACTTTGTCATCTTAGCACTAGGTTTTTTTTGTGAGCAAACTTATGATCCGTCATTTTAAATGCAAATTAATTTTCAAAGGGTAAGTCTAAACTGTTTTAGTGTTTGTTTCCATTCAAGGTCAGACAACTGACACGTGTCGGCTACAGACAGAAACTTTTAACCCAGAGCGGGTCACAGTTTGGGAAGAAACGTCACTTTAAAGAGATCATCAGAGCAGCAAATTCAGGTTTTCTTCAGAGATCATTTATAAAGTGCAGCTTTGAGAAAGAACACAGAACTATGAGAGAAGGGACTTTCTGCAAATATCATATGAAAAAGAAAAATCACCAATGAGATTACATAAAACAGTTTATAATGGTCTACCTTTGAAGGGGGGGAAGCATCTAAAACTGGGTTTGAGAAGGTAGAGTTGGGAGGGGCTGGTTAAATTAACTAGAAACGTTTTTTGGTAGTTGTTTAAATTCAGCTTGAATATGCACACGTATCGTAACTCGGAGAAACGGCTTGTGAACAACAGCCTCTAAATGTTGGCCACGAGCACGCCTAAGGGCGTTTCTTTGATGTGCTCAGCTGCCAAAATAGAAGCTTTGATGTAATTTCCTGCTTAACTTTTGACCAGCTACTGCTTTTGGGGATTTCTATTCACTGTTTATACTTTCATCCGACTGATCTCATCATGCTTCCTGAAATTCTGGCTGTCTCGATTAAAACGTAATTCCAACAGATGCACTGCAAACGAAATCAAAGTGTTCTTTTAAATTTCCCATGTTAATGTTGAACGACTCCGAACTGCACAAACCGATGTTAGATTTTGTAGCCTGGTACTGCTTGACAGTGGTAAAAAGAAAAAAAAATGCTTTGCTGAAAGTTTCAAAACATGCAAAAACCTGCCAGCGTCACACGTGTCTCAACATAAAGCTGGAGAACAAGCTGAGAGTCTGTATTAAGAAGTCAGCAAAGTTCAGGAGAGGAAACCGGTCGTGCGCTGAGCTGGTGCCACGGTCCAAAAAGAGCGCGCCCAGTGCTGGTCCCACATTCATGGAATCTCTGGACTGTTGTCGAGAAACAAAGAAATGATTACCTAGAGACTTTTCTTGTTTGACGAATGTGGTAACTTTTCATTTTGGCGACGCAGACACCGGCGCTGTCGACCTTAATCGACCTGAAAGTGAAGGAGGAAGGAGAGAGAAAGTAGTTCGTCCCAAACAATAGGTTTCAACAGTAGCAGCTAGTTTGACGATCAGTCTCGATGAAAAATAAAAATAATTAAAGAAAAAGTCCTCCAAGCTGGAAGAGACGGTAAAATAAATTATTTTTATATATATCCTTGCGTGTGTATGCACTGCGTGTATATCTGCTGATCGTCATAACTGAGATAGTTCTTTATCCGAGCAGCAACCCAGAAAGGGCGTTCAGGTCTCTCATGTACGGGTTGTCGCTGAGGATGCGGTCGATCCGCTGCTTCTGGTCGGGGAAGATGTCGTACAGTTTTCTCTTCAGCTCTGACGTCTCCCCCGGCGACCGCTGGGGCGGAGGTGAGGGAGAGGGCGAGGGAGAACGGCGAGGTGGGTGCCATTCTGGTGGCCCAGAGTGGGGCCAGTGCGCAGTGGTGTGGGCCGTCAGGGAGGTGGGGGTCCGCGGGGCAGAGTGAACAGCTTGCACGTAAACTGGCTGCTGCTGTGAGGGCGGCCGGAGGTCCGGGGGTCTGAGAGGCGGAGGTGTGCCCGGAGCTCTCCTGACAGGAAGGGAAAGAGAGAGTGTAAGAAGGAGCAGTGCACAGCACAGTAACCAACACTGACCCGACAAGGCCTCAGTATTTCATCACACACCAGCTGTCTTTACGGAGGAAGATGTCAAGGTGAGGTCCGTCCTTTCCCAGAGGGTCATCGGGGATCATGAAGTGGTCCTCCACAAAAGTAAACTGAAGCAATCTGCCGGTCAAAGTGGACAAATTCACAAAAACACAAACGTCCAAGTAACTGTTCTTAAACTCTAGTGGGCACTTTCTGAACCCACACTGTGTTGTTTTTCTGCAGCTTTTACATTCTTACTGTTGACATACTACATGTTCAATTGCTGATTTCGAATAACTACATTTTATTCTTGAAATTTTAACATCACTACAAAAGCTGGAAAGTACTCTGGAGTTAAGACATCAATGCACCAGGAGATCCAGGCGATGCAGAACAATACAAAGGAAGACACACTTTCAGTTTCTTTGCTCATACCTTCCTAGAAATGACTTAATATTGTTGCTGACAAATTAACAGCGTTTTCCATGAAAGTCTACTGATCTGGGTACAAATGTCTGTTTTTCCCCCAATAAAAAAAAAAAAAGTTTTAAAAAGAATTAGTCTGTGAAAATTATTAAAAAATGTTAAGAGCTTTGTTGTTTGTTGATGAAGAAATATGCCACACAGTCACAGTATGTTTACAGGTATGTGGAAATATGGTTAGAGTCAGTGATGAGTCTCTCCCTCCAGTAGCATGTTTATTAAACCAGTTTGAAATAAAAAATAAAAAACTTTACAGTATGTGAGATTGTTGTCATGGAATTATAAGCTAAGCTAATTTTACCCCTGGTGAAGGCTGAACTAGTCAGCCTGAACAAAACAGCCTTAAATAAACAGCGTTTGTGTACGGGGGAACGCCGCTCTCTGTGTAAAGCAGTCACAACCAGGAATTAACCCATGACAGCAGCGCCGGATGGCGTCAGACCAACTCGCACAGTGGTTTCCTGTGCAAAGGGGGTCTTTATCCGAGACACCGACCAACAGGGGGCGACACAATCCCACAGTCTCATACATTTAGCCCTTCATATGGGCTCTGGTGGAGCACCGTATGATAGAAGTCATGGAAAATGTTACATAGCTACTTTCAATACAAACACTCTTTGTCATCACTGATGTATATAAAGTTTCAATATATTTATTCAGTTTGCATTTATTTTATTGTAGCCTTAACTGTAAATGGGCAATATCGGCATACTATGTGCGCTGAGAGTAATTTCTGTATTTATCACCATATAAGTATGTCTGAGTGGTTTACAACACTCTCTGCAGATACAGCAGAGTATGAATGGTTGATATAAACGGATTTATTTTCCTCAATACTTTTTCAATGGTTCTCCTGCGTGTCAAAAAACGTGTGAAGGACACGATGTGGGTGTTCAAAAATCAATCATTTAAAGACATCTCTTAGCCAAATTAAATACGTTGCTTTAACTGATGTAGCAATATGAAATTCTCATTAAGGAGTAATAAAATGCATTATTCACTATTAGTCACCAAAACCGGATCTTTTGATTGGTGACACACTTAAAAATGCCGTACCCGTTTAGTTTCCTGCACACACATGAATTCTCAGCTTCCTTTTCCTATAAAGGACTCGCTGATTGATAGTAAATGTAAATAAAATGGTTTTAAATAGAACTTCAATCTTAACATTGCTCCTGTGTGGACTTTCCAGTGCCATGTTAGGTAATGCAACATGTAAGCGAATGACTCACTGAGCTGTATACACAACAATCACCTCTCTTGAATGATCCTACGCCAGGTGTCCGAGGTGTCGACAAAATCCCTCAGGTTGTCATTGGTTACAATGATCCCGTCTGTTTTTTCTGCTAGGTGGAGCATGAATCTGACGGGGAGAAAAAAAAAGGACACTCAGGATTTTCCTCGTGTTCAAAAATATTATGTGGAGAAGGTGCTGGTCAGTTTTATGATGAATGATCTGGGCTTTAAAACATCATCATATATCTGCATGTATCTTCTAGTCATCTATTAGAAAGATACAGTACAGATGAAGGTCAGCAGGGTGAGTTTGGGGGCGAACACACACAAGGGAACTTTCAACAACTGAGCGATTCAGTCATTCGGGCTTTGTCCATCAGTCTCTGTGCCCTTAGATATGAAGTGTTTTCAGGGTGTACCTGTCATCGTGTGAGGATATCCTCTGGCCACAGACTTCCCTGGAGGGGGTGAAAGAGAGCAGCCTCAGGTCTTCTAGCTGGTTTAGAAAATGTTGCTCTGTAAGAAAACACCACCGGCTGTGTCAGTAAAAACAATGACAGCAAAGTGAACACACACGTCTACTAAACAGGTTTGTTTGGTTCCCGTACACAACGACCCGCAAGACGAAAACCGAAACAGCTGCTCCAGAAGTACTGCTGCTGATATGACCATCAGCTGTGTTAAGTACAGAGTTTCAGCAGAAGAAAATGTTTGTGTTTCTACTAAAGCAACCCGTTTGAATATTTCTATTTGATTTATCACAAGTGAATGAACTGTAAATAAATCAAATACCCACGGGAACAATCAAAAGCCTGCTGATGCTTTTTTGTGGCTGTGTCTCCAAGACAACAAAGGACCAAAGGAAAGACAAACAGATACTCTGTTAAAATATTTTAATACACATGTGAAGACTGGCCTGTATAGACCTGTCGTACCTGTTGTTAGTCGATCCCTCTTTTGACGCCACTGGGGGACAAAGACTGTGATTTCCCTGTGTCCTCTCTTCCAAAATGTCTCCACTGCTAGTGCTATACCACGACAGGAGAAGAACCGATGAAGGCCATGACTGCATAAGTGAGGACGAGAAGAAGGAGGACACAGTTAACTGGAGAAGACAACTCCTAAAAACCCATAAACACAGAAGTAATGCACAGTAATAAGGCTCCGGGATAAGGGTGTCCACTTGTGAGGAAGTGCCACATATTAAACTACAGATGCTCCTTGTTCTCTCCACAAGCATTCAAAAAATGGACTGAAAGCACAGAGAGAAATAAGAGAGTGAACATGTACACAGGACTAGGATCTCCGAGTCAACTCACGGAATGGAAACCTTGGAAACACTTCAGAAGCCCCCCCCCCCAAAAAAAATAAGGCAATAAGCACAAACGCTGAACACACGTAAACACATTTCAGGTGATGTGTGGGCAAAAGAAGTCATCACAAACCCGGGAATTCATTAATAAACAAACAAATACATGACACAGGGCGCAACGTCAGCTGACCCAGATTGTTGTCGATGACGTGCACGACCTCCACATGCGCACGTCAGATAGCTGTAATACAACATCGGTCGCTAGGACACAGAAAACCACAGCACAACAAAAGCAGCACACGGCAGCAGACATGAGAAACTCCCTGACAGCAGCAGGAAGTTGGCCTCTCGCTGAAATCTACAGACCCAAAAATCTTATCAGCCACGGAGGTATTTTTAAATATTTGGCCTTATTGGCACTTTGTTCAGTGGTCTCAGGTTTCTGAGTGAAATCTAATCCTGCGTCATTCGTACACCTCAACAATCACCACCTCAGGAGAAACGGCACACACGTGAACGCTGGCAGCCCTTCAGTGGATTTTTATGTTTGGGGGAAATCTTGTGCACATGGTTATTTTCAGAGGAAATGTTAAAATCTTACAGTAGTAGTGTATAAGGCTTCTGTGACCCCTGTTAGATATACAAAAACAGACCGGCACATGTTCCCCTTTTCTTCACTAAGAACTGAATGTACAACTAAAACGGCGGCTAATAAACTATGAAACAGGAACTGCAGATTTCTGTTTTGGAAAGCTGATGTTCTTGAGGAAATAATTAAATGCTGCTTTATGAATGAAGCTTCTGTTCATTCTTTTTTTTTCCCCATCATGTGAATTCCGGTTTTGTCTGCCCTGCCTACTTCCCTGTATACGGAGTTACTATGGTGTTCAGAAATCTAGTCTTACATGTGCTGCAGTTAAAGCAGAGATGACCAGCTCACATCAGCTGCTCCACACTCTTCATACAGCGTTTAAAACCTTAGCAGTTCTGTAAAGTGCTTCACACATGGAAAAGTGGCACAAGTCTGACCAAAAATAAATAAACAGATAAAATAATGATGCAACAAGCTAAAGGTAGAAAGTGGAAACGACATCCGTCTGTATGCACTCTGCCAAAAACCAAGCAGAACTGTTTTTAACATCGACATGATAATTCATCTTTGATTGTAGAGACTTCACAGAGCGAGTTCCTTAAAACACGAGAACTGTGAAATGGAAACTTTTCACTATGAAATTTGATGTCTATCTGAATTCTTCATGTAATGGTGCCATTATAATATTCTTATTAATATCTCAGTAATATCATTCTTGTAAAAATTGCCAAATTGTAAAAAACGCTGTGAGAAAGTGCCCCGTATTTCACAACATGGCTCTTCATACTCGGGCGGACGCTCAAAGCTGATAAACCCATCGTCTCCGACGTCTTGCAGATGCACAGAGTCGAGCGCACATGGACGCTGCACAACAAGATAAACTTCAGCTTGTGGTCAGAGCCTAAAGTGCAAAGTCAGGGGGAGTTCCACTCGCCGCTGATAGAGAAAGTGATGAATGAGAACACAGCAGGAAGAGCTTATGCAATCTAAAAATCACCAAGCAAACCGGACAAGGGAACACATTTCAAAACTTTACATAACCCAATAACCTCCTTCAGGATCATTGCCTTCATCCCCGAAACTCAAATTACTGCAGTCATTTAAGGCAGGTGTTATTATTTCAATAAATATACAAGAAAATCTCTTCCTGTGTCTGTACAGGAAAGCGACTGCATTGATTTTGGCTCACTTTGCGTTGTGTATTAAATACAATAATGATCAAAACTGAGTCACAGTGCTGACTTGTGTGTTTCCTTTAGACATACTTCTGGTAAGGAGGGACGATGAAGTAAGAACTTGAAAGGAAGTAGCTGCAAAAATAAGAGGGCAGGAGAGGGTCATCCAGGTGGAAGAGTGCGAGCACAGAGGAAAGACAATAATTTGTGTTACACACATAAAGAATGTCTTATCCAATAATCAGAAAGAAACAGATTTTTTACTAGAAAGGGCCTTTCTTCTCAAAAACACCCCCACGGTTTCACCCCCACACATCAATATTGTGCCGTTACACGTGCTTTCGCTCCGTCAATCACACACACACACACACACGTGAAATCACTCGCAAATATGATGACTAATAACAGTACGTAACTGCGTGGGCAAGGTTTTGGTGCACCTACACAACAGTTGTAGCTGCGACCTACACAACAGTTGTAGCTGCGACCTACGCGCTCCAACAGATGGTATTGTGTGAGAGAGATGGTGTGACCTTAACTGATGATGATGATGATGGGAAGGTGGATAGCTTCGTTAGTAAAAAGGAAAAACGCGGTACGAGTAAAACAGGCGCGGGAAGTGACACCAATCAAAACACATATTATATTTGTCATCAAGCGACTTACAACATCCTGTCCTTACAGCCATGATTAAGAAATGCTCGCTCTGAAAGAAATGACTGACACTCTGCTCTCATCTCTTATTTATAATGGTCAGAGGAGCAGATGGGGATTCAGATAGACAGCCCTGAAAATGCTGCAGCTACAACAAGAAGCATCTGGTAAATCTTCTGATTCCCCGAGTCATGCACAGCTTTGTACTTGATGGTACCTTGTGGATAATCCTGGCATACATATATATGTATATTTGTCTTTTTTTTTCATATTCAAGCTCATATTCTGCATCATCTAAGCTGAACCAACATGATTACCAAGATGTCAGGAACAAAGTCCATTAGACACGAGACTAAAGTGGAGATGATGCACAGCACCACGTTTGGAGAAAACCAAAAGCTGCAAATTAGCACAAACACCTCACAGCAACAGCTAAGAAAAGCGGTGAAGGGCTGATAATCAGGTTTGCTTTGCTGCCACAGCACCTGGAAACCTTATTGCACTGACCATGAACTCCTCTATATACCAAAGTATATAGAATGAAGCCATCTGTGCAACAGCCAAAGCTTTGCTGAAATGTCACGCAACAGGACACTGATCTCAAGCACAGCAGCAAAGCCGAACCAGAAAAGAATCACGATGGTGCAACGGCTGTTTGTGGGACCTTAAGGGAGCGGTGCATGAAAAAAATGAGCACAAACCTGACTGAGCTGAACTGCTGTTACTGCTGCTAAAGACAACAAGCTACAAACTGCTGAAGCGTGTTTTTCACAGGATGGTGAGGCGTCCTGTGAAAAACGGACACGGTGGGTTTTTTAAATAACCCGCTTGGAGCTCAGGTGTACGCATCAACACATAAAAACATTTGTTAACTAACCTTGGAAAAAAAAAAAGACATTTTTTACGACCTATATTTAAACAATGATGTTAGCTGAAGAGCTTGTGCCTTTTATAATATTTTTCTGACAGATGAGAGGGATCTGAAACTATAACAAACAGTAGTTTTCTTATATAAAGTTTTTACTGAATGTGAATATCTTACTTGGTATGAAAAAGCCAGACTTTTCAGTATAAATGTCTTTTTACACTCACGCCATAGCCACGTTGCTGCCGTCTATGATGATGTGTCTGAGGTCTGGGCGTCCCGGCTCGTTTGGCAGGTTCAGTTTGTAGGGAGTCCTCAGCGACTGATGGAAACGAGCCAAGCCCGTCACCGGTGGGGCCGGTGGGTCATTTGTGGGAGGCGTCCGTGCTGCTGCCCCGTGGAACCCCGTGTGGCCGATTGTCTGATAGGAAGAGGCTGAGGGTCGGGCGATGGGCTGAGCTGACTGACGAGGACGAGACAAAGAGACCGTGATGTCACTGATGTTATAAATCCACCAGACGCAGCTGTCCGGGCGCGTGCTGCGTTTAAAATAACTGCTCATTCCCAGCTTTGTCGTGTGTGTGTGTGTGTGAAAAGTCAACAGACACTGCACAAAATGCTACCTCAAAGTGCCACCTGTTAAACAGAAAACTTCACACACACTATTTTTGACTGAACACTGGGGTAATACCTACACTGGTGGTTGAAGCCAGGGATGCAGTGGTGGCGGTCAGCCACTGAGGCGTGCTGCGCAGTGCCGTTACGGTCTCAACCTTCACCGATCCCCCCAAAGTCTGAGTCCCACCTCGGGACAAGTAGTCCCTCTGCGGGATGCCTCCGCCTCCTCGTGCCAAATAGTCGGTTCTGGAACCCGACTGTGCGTTGAGGCGCGCCACCGTGATCATCCGAGACATTCTGTCTGCCGTTTTGGTATCAGTGGGGATGATGTCTTCATCGTCATCAATGGTGATAACCTCATAGTTTCCTGCTCCTCCTTGAGCGCTCGAGCTCCTCTTAATAGTGATCGCCTGAAATGAGGTTTGAATCAAAGTTTAGCACGTGTTACTATACAACGCCTCGCCACGGGTTAAAAAAGGCATCATATCTGATAAGATATCAGAGGTTATCTCAGGTGAAGGTATCAGAGAACAAGATGAAAGATAATAAGAAGCAGAGAGAATAATATAGAAGATGTACATGTGAAGACAGGATCGCACGCTACAGCTAGACCTTTGGCTCTACGTCTGTCTCTGTGAGACAAAGAAGTAAAGCTGAAGTGAGTTATTGTAAGTTGTCAAGTACCTGCTGAGTGCTTGTTTCGCTGCCGCTGCACTGCCTCCTGTGCCCAAGCCCATTACTGCTGCTTCCATACTGGTTGGGCTTGATGTTCTCTTTAGATCTCCCCGGGTCCGCCGACAGCCTGCTCAGCTCGAGCTCCTCTCTGAAGCAGGAGGCTGTAGAGACGGATGACGATGAAGAGCGAGCGTCTGAGGTACGCACAGAGTTCAGTCTTCTTTCTCTTTCCCCTCCTTTCGAGCTCTCTTCACAACGCTTAGTTTCCTCCACAATTTTCTCAAGGACGAGGAAGGTATCTTCCGTCTGTCCTGTTGCCTTGACAACACGTTCCACCACTTCCTGCTGGTAACCCATGGTTCTGGGGAAAATGTGATTTTGTAGCATGTTACATTACTGGTGGCTATAATGCATCCGCTTGCCTTTAATGGCTGTAAAGAGAGCCATTCAATTCCAGTTCAAGAGAAACTCAAACAAATCAAGTAAGATTACTGGGTTCATAGTGTCGTTCAGACACGGCTCACCTTTCTGTCGATGCTTGTCACAGCTCATACTGACGAACCGCTCAGGAGTAGTTTTTTTTGTTTTGTATACTTTATTAATCTCCTGTACGCAAATTACTCCCTGTATTTAACCCATTCACTCAGTGAAGCAGTGGGCAGCCAATCCAGCGCCGAGGGAACAGTGTGTAGGGATGGTACCTTGCTCAGGGGTACCTCAGGGTAGCCGTTTGGTGTATTTGAACCCCCGACCTTCCGATCATGGGGCGAACGCTCTACCCTACCCTACTGAGTCTACTGAGCTAAGATGACTTACCCACCTGAATATAATCCAGTGCCATGTAATATATCTTGATGCATGCTCAATCATCCAGGATGAGCTTTGATCAGTGGTTGTTGATCAATGGTCATGAGAATTTGCATATTAATGATCAAGGAACTGACCTCCCAGCCCATTGTTCCTTCAGTGGTGCTGGTTTCAGCCATTGCGCAAATGTACTGTTTATAAGATTGGAAACCTGCAGTCAGCTGAGACTGAAGACGTCACCTGATGATGACAAAACGTTTCTCCCACTGAAAACGTCCAGATGAACAGAATCAACTTTTCAGCGACAATTTTGGAAACTTTCCAAATTGGTTCATTAAACGTGACCTCACTCGTCCCTGCCCTTACATGCTGTCTGCCTCTCTTCATTCAAACATTATGAGTTGAAGGTAACGTATAAATGTTATGTGATGTCCCACCTGTCATCACGGCTTTAAGGGAAAGCTGACTGGATTGCACATTCAGACAGGAGTCATTAAGAGATCAATGAAAAGGGGGGCATGTCTGAAAAGGGTACGTGAGGTTGACTCGTCCTGTTATGATCTCACCACAAATGACTAAGGAACACTGCACAGTGAGACTCAACAGTTAGCCACTCGATTTGATTCAACTGGATCACTGAACCTTACTTTAATTTGAACATCCAAATGTATTTTTGTACTGTATGCATACGGTCGTGACCTAATGTTTCATCAACCAGGACAACAGCCAGCAGGTCTCTTATATGTACATAAGCAAATGTGAGCTCTGTTCAAATACAAAATCTATTCTTCATTAAGATTTCAACTAATTATTATATTCATAAGCAATAATTCTTCCAACGAGTGTGTTAATTTAGTCAATAAAACAAAACCATCACAATATCCTTCATTCCAGGTAATATTCGACTTACTGTAATGTAAAACAAAGAAAAACTGACCACGTTTCAAATTATGGTGGTCGTCTTTAGACCCCAAAGACGACCTCCAAACGGTTCTAATATAAATCCGAGGAATTCATTTGGAAACATTTGACTAGTGTGAACTTTACCTGAAAAAATTGACCAAGCAGCGGAGGTTGGTTTCTGGGCTGACTGCCTCTCCCTCATCCGAGACACCCTCAGCAGAGTCCAGCATGTTGGGCCCGGATACGGTATTTGCCTTCGCTGAGGAGGAGAGGGACGACGAAGCAGAGGGGGTTTTGGATCTACAGCTGCTGCTGCCCCCCCGGCCCTCTCTGTCCCTCTGTCGCTCCCTTTCTCTTGCTCTCTCCGGCGACTCTTCCCTCCGCTCCAGAGAGTACTGTCTCTTTGTATCCCGCGTCTCGCTGCCTGATGAGCGCCGCTTGTGCGTGGGCCGATTGCTGTTATGCAGGACTGCCTCGGGACCTAAACCGATTCCACCTCCTGGTTTACTGCCTCCGCCAAGAGATGATGGCGTGGTCCCTCGCTCTTCAAAACTAGTGTCCAGGATGCGGTTGGAGAGCTCCGTCACAGGGGTGCTGCTCTGTGAGCGGTCCTGGTCAACCTCCGACATGCTTGGATGGAGCATCTGGTTTAGCTGAGTCTGGGGAAGGAAACACAGTGGTTGATGCCTCAGTTAGGAAACTACAATAAAAGTTCCTCTCAAACTGGAATGCTTGCCATAGCCATCGTTCCTATCGTACTTTCCAGTGTGCCCTGCGTGGTTCTTCTTCCCGATGCCAGAAATGACGTCTTCATCGTCTACTTAGTGTGTGACTTTCAAAAACATTCAACTTGTTCTTCAACTTCTCTCTTACTTCATATGTTGGTAAAACATGATTTCTAAATACCTAAAAGTACAATGAAGCTTTTAACTTGTTGATAAATAAATAATTCACACTGAATTCATATTTTTTAAAACTAAAACAAGCTTCATATTAAATAATAACTAGTCCAACGTTTTGGTGACAGATCCAAATTTGTAATTCTGCAGCATCATAACAAAAGTTTAAGAGCAGCAGTTATGCTCTCTAAACTAATCAAAGAGATTGTGGTTAATGGGGGACTACTATGCATGATTCACAACGATCCTTATTTACAGCACACTCCGATCCCTCAAAAACACTTTGAATATAACCCACCCACCCAAAGCCAGGGCTGGCAGTATGTTTAGCATCTGTGTTAGTAAACCTCCCCTTCACACTCACAATGGAAGTGAGCAGTGAGGGGGTGAGACTGGTTTTAGCCCAATGCCTATAGCTTACCAGTTTTCTAAGTAAAAACGGGGGGAAATTCTTACTGACTTGCAAAGCTGGGAAGCATCTTGTTGCCGGGACGTAGAAGAATGTCAGCAGATATTAACAGCTAATTCTACACAGTTTATAAAAATATAATAACACTATAAAAACGCCTTTTATTACACATGACCTTAAAGTTAACTTTCTTCTTAATGACCATACCTTCCAACCTCGACTTTCAGATCAGTTTGTATCAATGAACACAGAGGTATATTTTTGGGTCGAGGTGTGGTTAAACACAAAATAATACCAGTCATGCATCAGAAAAACTTTTTAAAATCTTAGTATTAAATCTTATAGCACAAGGCTACAATCTCAACTACCCACAGCAGTTCCAGCTTATTCTCTTTGAAATTTGCAGTTGTCATCAAAAACTCTTTGGTCACAGTGGTCATGCTCTACGTGCTGCCAGAAAATGTTCACACTAACCAGAGAAGAGGTGTTTGTGTTCGTAGGGGTGTGAACAAGTCCCAGCAACTCCTCCTTCAGCGCACTGGGAAGCAGCAAGAGCTCCATAGTGTACTTGTCATCCCTTTCCTCCACGAAGGACTTGAATGCTCGTTTTACTGTTGGTTCTGTGTCACATGGTAGACTTCGCTTCTCCTGGACAAAACACAAAAACACTTGAGTGTGTGGTATGACATGCTGTAGACTACTCCTTCTTAAATAATTTCAAATGACTGTTAAGTCGTTTTCTTTCACGGCATTCCTTCGTACGTTTCATTTTGTCCCATCAACAGTTCAAAACAAAAAGGATTTGCAGAAAATCTTCACATTTTATTTACAACTATTCATCAGCTTTCCACAATACAAATGACCCCCCTGGAGTCACGTAACTACTACAGAATCAGAATGAAACTACGTCTGATAACAAGACTCGTACTTGGAACAGTGCTACAAACTGCTGAACTCGGCTTTGAGCCATCACCACGGGCTCAGCCCGACCCAACAGCCGCAGGCAGCCCGGCTCTTGCACCAGAACTTCGGCGCTCGTGTCCCGTATGAGCCTGTCCAAAAAAAGGCCCCTGGCGCCAGCAAAGATACAGTGCATATCCACCGGGTACCGCTCTTCTTTCTGCAGTTCTGGGTCGCACAGTCCTCGAACATATTCCTGCACAACAAGGAGAACACAAAATGTAACAGAGAACCACAGCTGTGAGTACTGCATTATGACTGCAGTGTTGTTTATCATCCATCTAGGAAAGAAAGAAAAAAAAGGAACCAATCAGAATGACCTAATTTAACATATTTAGCAAAAAATTAAAAAAAGAATATAAATATTTCACACAGTAAGTGTTGTCTCGTGCTTGACGTGCCCACACACCTGTAAGGTATTTAAGGTGACACGTGATGAAACCAAACTCTACTCACTGTTTTAGGGAATCTCCTGGCTGTGGCAACTGTTTGGATGAATCAGCGCAGGTGGGTACGGTAACTTTCTTACAGATAGTGTTTCGCATTTTTTTAGTGTTTCTCTGCCGATAAGAAGTGACTCAGCACGAGCAATGTATGATGACTCAGTGATGCGGTGGGAGAGACAGAAAGGGTGTGAGATTTGAAAGTGAGCACGCCTATAAATATGTAGGTGTGGCTTCTTAAAAAAAAAAACCAATAAAATGAGTTTACTTTGGCCCTGTGTACAAACTATACAGGCTGAGAGATCACTGCTGCTTATACTTTAGATTTTTAACAAGTAGGAATAATGATTGTATTTATAAAGGAGACTGTCAGGGTACAAGTGTTTGCCTGTGCTGCGTAAGGAAGTGCACGTTTTCTCAAATGAAGAAATAAATGTTTCTGCAAAGATTTGAGCATTTTTTTTTAAATTTATTTAATGTATTTTTGTTTACACATAACGAAGAAATACAAGCCCCATCTCCAGGAAGCTTGGACTGCAGCTCCTTGTTCTGCAGTCTCAGAGAGCTTTAGCACTTTTCTATCTGCTCTAAGTCCTGGTTGGAGTAGCACTCCAACTGTGAGTAAATCTCGAAATCAGTCAACAGCAATCCAGGACAAGGGTCAAGGACAATAACAACCTGACCAGCAGGCCAGCTGGTAGTTAAAACACATGAAGGTAGGGCCAAAGCAAAAGAATAGCAAAATAAGCAAAATTGGCCAAAGCAAAATAAGTAAGGCTGTCCACTGGTAACCCAGTCACGGAATCTAAACATGAGTGACCAACCCAAACAAACCTTTTAAAATATGAAGTATTATTGCATATGCTATAGTTCCTGATGTTAAAACTTATCACTAAGACTCTGTTTCCACACTCAATACATATTAATGAGTACCACTGAAAACTAAAAGCAAACTTATAACAACATAAAGTCTAATGCCTCTCCAATGGATATTTACCAAATGTAAATCTAAGCCTAATCCATCTCTTCCTACCAGTTACCACAGTACTGGTGGTACTGGAGGATACTTTTTACTAGGGAAAGAGTCCAAACAAACAGTGGAATAAACATTCCCATCTGCTCATTGCAAAGATAAAGAGCAAATGTGGCATCTGTACAAAAAAAAAAAAATGTTACGTCAATCATACAAGACGTCTAAGACTCTAGTACGCCTGGTCAGAATCACATGTTTGGACTATGGAAAGGAAGAAAAGAAACGCAGTCATGGGAAAAACAGTAGTGATTTCCCAAACTGGAGGAAATGCCAGCATCAACCTAATATAGTTAAGCGGGACGCCACTGACGACTTGCATGTCATTCTCATCATGAGTTCAACAGGCTGACAGTGAAATTACCATTTCCACATTCATTTCTCGGTTGACTGGCAGAGCTCGGAGCAGCTGGTTACAGTGTGCCAAAAAGAAAGAGATGCACGACACAAGATGCAGAAGTGTGAGCGATGCTCCGGGAAATCACACAAAAGTGATCTGATTGAGATCAAGATTCAGATGTTTACAGATACCTTGCATGACTAATTATACCGTAAAACCTCTAGAAACAGATCACATGACTTTTAAATTGATGGCTGTGTAACAAGCTGACTTTGGTTTCAGGTGAGGTAAATCAGTCACAATGAGTAATCTCTCTCCAGCAGTGGTGCTAAAGAGCGCTGCTCTTTCAATTATTATTATTATTATTATTATTATTGTTGTTGATTTTTTATAATAACTTTTAACAAACTCTAAATTTTCATCCAAAAAAAGCTGACACTTAATGAGACGGTCATTTAAAAAGCAGATCATTACATACGTATTACAATTTTACAATCACAATGGCCCCACAAACACACAAAAACTTCACATGTACAATGTTTAGAAACCTAAAAACTGCTATTTTACTCTGTTATTATCCATGATTTTAACCAGTTTTTGCAAGTTATTTCTTGTTTTGTTTTGCTAATTTAGCCATCGGCCTCATTAAAATTATATCTACAAATAACATACTTGCAAATGCAGAATAAAGGCGTCTCCTCTCTTTTCGTTAAGGAAAGGATTATACTGGCACTTAGTTTATTAGGTGCTAATTTCAAACTTTGCAAACTGTTTAGGGAGCTGAATTTAAAAAAAAACAAACTGTAATAACATAACTTCCTTTATGGAGATTCCCAGGCATGCCAATGCCTAGCCAAAAACTGGAGTATTTGGAAGTAGGAGAATCACAATAAAGATAAATATATATAATATATATATGTATATATATAACTAACTAACTAACTAACTAACTAAATAAGGCAATCAGAAACTGAGCAATTTGAAAATAAATATTTAAAGTTCTGAAGCTAGACGTACAGCTACAGGAATAAATAATAATAATAATAGTAATGGAGAAAAAAAACCTATTATGTATGTTTACTCAGCCCCAGGCGTTAAACAACTAAATGCTAAACTAATGATATTCTGCTGCAGTTGTGCCTGTTCATGTTTGACTTGTAAATAAAACACCTTACACCTTTGAGCTCTCAGCAGCAGCCCATTAACATCTAACATATTTTTCCTGTTGTCCTTCAGGTTGTGTAGTAAGGTAGACGCCCACACACTTGCCTGTACAGTAACTCTATTGTGATTGTACTGTATTTTTATATAACCTTCAGACTCCACCCTTAATAACATGTTTGGTAATAGCTTTTTTTCTCATGGCTGTACAGACACATGAAAGGGAGTCTTCAGCCTTTGTTTTGGTTAAAACAAATAGCAACTAGTTAACAACCACTGTATCCAACCCCACCTAAAAATCATTGTGAAACCGAGATGGCCTGTTTAACATATCTGACAGACAGTGTGGCCAACTGCTTGTGGCTGTCTACTCCACAGTCCAACAAAAAACTAATGAAAGCAAATGTCATGACATTTGACAAGATACCACTGCGTAAATATTGCGATATCATCTTATGAGCGTTATGAGTAGTGTTACTTTCATTAGCTATCTGGGCAAAATGAATAGGTCATATTTCATCATTCATATTTTCTGTGATGGGAAGCATGAGATGCCATAAATGTTGTCTTTTACATCGCTCACTATTACGACTTTAAACAAGCTATCCATCTGCACACCTGAAGAATATATTTAAACCCTAATACGTGATCTGCCAAATATAAGATTGTACAAATCAGACGTGTTTCTGAGCTGCACCAACACTGAGGGGCACAGTCAGCACTGTGTTTGATTTAAAAATAATAATGACAGCAGCGGACCGCTCTTAAAATAATAATGACAGCCTTGTTCTCAGACTGGTCTGCTGGCTTCGCCACAGAAATGCAAGCGAAAGCGTTTTTAAGATCCTACCTTTGCCTTCGACACGTCTTCTCTGTTGCCTCTGAGCTGCAGCCATATCTGCCGTAATGTTTTGTTGCCGTGCGACTGTCCTGTGTGGTCCAGCAAGCCGATAATGGTGAACGCTACTTTAAAAACCTGCTCCACTCTCGGTTTGGCGCATTTAAGCTCATCTTCTTTATCCTCCAGCACCGTAAACTCGTCCACTGTGGGGCTCTCTTGCTGCTGCCTGCCGGCGGACGCAGGCAGCCTGCTGCCTGGCTGCTCCGGGCACGTTAGCTCGGTGACTCGTCTCATTCCGAGGAGGGGCCGCGTTGTTGACATTCTGCCTCTCTCACACCGTCGTTCCTGGCGACGAAGTCTCAACAGTCACACTCTTTGTGGCTCTTAGGAGCCTTCGGGGTGTTCATGTTCTTCTTGCTGTGTACTCCAGACCGACGCAGCGACGTTTACACGGCTAAACGACATGAACACAGCGGCAGAGCTAGCTAAATAACTCGGAAGCCCCTAGTGACGTATCCGGAAAGTCCCAGTGATGGCGTCATCAAAACACGACAGTCAAGTTTGCTTGATAGTGCGAGCTCAAAGATGGTTATCGCTTGAAACGAGATATCAAAACAAGACGCAGAGTGACCTACATCCTTACGACTTTCACACCGTAGATGGAGATCCTGTGAGATGAGACTGTCACCACCCGTCAGTGCTTTGGTGGCGTTTGTGTGTGAGCGCCTGAGTTTTGCATTGTTGGGTTAGGGTTAGGGTGCAGCAGCACACCTGCGGGTCTACACAGGCCAACGAGCAAAAACGCCACAGCAGAACAAACGTCCAACGTTGCCCTCTTGTGGCCGTGAGACGTAATTGCTCGGCCTATAGGGAGGCCATGTAAACATAAAATAAAATAATGAATCCATGTAATAATAATAAAAATAATAAATAATTTTTCACTTACCACCTTCTGGGGTCCTCTGTCACACCAACCTTCTGCATGTCTTCCTTGACCACATTTATGAAGCTCTGGTGTCTTCCTCTTTTCCTGTTGTAGGCAGATTTATGTTCAACATCCTTTGCCTAATATATACACTATAGCACCTCTGGACATGTTCAGACTATTTTTTGTCTTGTCTTCTACCTTTGAGTCCAAACAACTCCGCCTGAGCTGCCCCTTTCATGTACTTTTCATTGCAACGAAAATCTTAACATCTTCAAATCTGCCACGTCCAGCTTTGCCACCATGTCCAAAGCATACATCACAACAGGTTTAACCACTACATTTTCTAGACCTTCCCTTCCTTTTCACTGTGTCAAATCCCCCTGACACTCATCTCCACTCCCTCCACCTTGCCTACACTCTCTTGTTTGCAGCTCCCTTCCTTGCAACCTGTAGTCAAATGTCAGCTTTTTGCAAGCTGCCACATAGGTACAGACCAGTAATTTGTTTATTCTGTTCAGTATCCTCTTACACTTTATTTCTCTTGATATAAAACTTGAATAAGATAAGGTGTTAATATAAGATTTTGTTCAGTGTGATGCAAACTCATATGGAGTTAGCCTTCTAATGAACTCTCAATTATGCATAGAAAATATATACTAAAATAACTGTTAGTAATAAATGCCATCCGATATAAATTTGTGTAAGTTTTTCTATACTTGAAATTACTTAATGCAATTAATAATAACAATGCGTATGTGTTAGTCCCTGTAGGGAAATTACTCCTCTGCATTTAACCCATTCACCCAGTGAAGCAGTGGGCAGCCACCAGTGCAGGGCCCAGGGAGCAGTGTGTAGGGACGGTACCTTGCTCAAGGGTATCTCAGGGTAGCCGTTCAGTGGAATCGAACCCCCGACCTTCCGATCATGAGGCAACCATTCTACCTACTGAGCTATCCCTGCCCTTTGTGGTTCAAAATAGGAACAAACATAAAAGTGTGCTTTCAAATATCTACAAAACAGTGCAAAAGTTGTTAAAAATCAAAAATAGTTGAAAATTACACATTTTTTTGTCCCGTGTTCAGCGTCATTACCAGTGTTGGGTGTAATGCGTTACTAAGTAACGCGTTACAGTAATTAAATTACTTTTCCGCTGAAAAAGTAGAGTAACTAATTACTGTTCATTTTTAGGTATTTTAATTACAGTTACTTACAATGTACTTGCGTTACATTGTAAAATAATTCAACTCACTGAATATCATTATTTAATTTCAATAATTTATCTTCTAAACGTAGAAGTAAACTCTGCCGCTTTAACATCGCTGTAGTGCAGGTGCACGTCATTTCGCGCCAGTTTGCTGCATAGTCGTATTCTAAAGCGGAAGCTGTCGGACTCGGCTGAAGCGTGTGGCTGTTTTATGAAATGGACATATTCCCGTCTCTTCACTTTTCTGAAACAAGCAGACAAGAATATTACAGTAATATGTAAGCTATGTCCTGGGGAGAAAAAACTATCGGCCGCTGTTAATAGCAAGAGCACAAGAGCATAGACGAACACTTCTGAGTGATCCTTGTTCATCATCCATGGATAACACCGCGGCAACTCCTGCTAAGCAGCAAAACGTGATTTTACTTCAGCAGCACAGAAAGCGTCTGAAGGTGAGCTTAAAAAATGACTGCAGCCTACATTGTGGAAGACATGCTACCGCTGCGTACTGTAGAGTCTCCGTCTTTAAAAACAATTATTTATTATTTATAGAGTTTAATTTCTATTGTTTGTCCACTCAAGGTTTATAGGGATTTTAAGAAGTATTTAGTTAAATTACTTATTTAGTAATTAAGTTACTTTTCTGACACAGTAATAATAGATAAGTATTTTAAATACAATATTGACTAAGTAATTAGTAATTAGTAATTAATTACTTTTTTAAAGTAACTTACCCAACAGTGGTCATTACAATTTTAAAAATAGTATATTAGAAAAACTTTTACATTTAAAAAAGAATAAAGTACCTTTCAGACTCAAAAATGTCTTTGGTATTATTTTTTCAAAAAATGTACCATTAAAATGTTTTTTTAATGTATTGTAACTGTTACACGAAAAAAAGGCCCTGTGGAAAAAATTGAAACACTTTGGGTGTGTGAGGTGTGATTACACAGCTTTATAGCTAATTCTCGGATAGGGACTAGTCTGGACATGTGATGTGTGTTGATGACGATTATCAAGACAGACTTGCTATTCTTTGAACCCATTGTGTGGTAAGTAATTAATACGTCACTCTCAAGGAAACAACATCTAAGCATAATACCTAACTGTTTACATGTCAGCGTATTAATCAGATGTCATCTGGAGAGTTTCCTGTTTTTGTCACCTCAGTGTTGTCTACCACACCCTTGACCTTTTTCCTTTTGTCATTCTTTAGCATCTACACGTAAATCACCCTCCACCTACTGGTCACTTCCTGCTCCCTTCCTTTTTTGCATCTAGATAAGTGACATGCTTTTCCAGGTGTTATGGGTTACTTTACCTTCCAAAACACACTCTCTGAGAAAGAAAGTAGAGACAAATAGCCAAAGAGCCACTTTATGGAGTTAAGTTCTATTTATCTGACCACAGTTAAGAAGAACTTAACAAACTACAGGTACTGTAGTTCTCCTCTGACCCTCAGATTGTGCAACAATGTGCCACTTTTGCATTACAATCCAGATTCAAAATACAAATTTGAAGAGAAACAATGTGAAAAGGAGACATAAATCTGATAAGGAACAAATGCATTAGAAAAGCTCCTCACTATTCACAAGGGAAATTACTGACAGGGGAAGTATACACTGAAAACAAGAACACAAGGAGACGGCTGTTGTTACTGTGTGTGACTCTGAGCTGGTTGAGAAGACAAAGGACTTACAGCTTTACAGTCACTTCAGCATACACTTGGATTGTGTAAGTCAAATGTGCTGACTTATTTATTTCCAGATCAACAACAGTTGATCAGTGAAGTTTACTCTATACTGCAAACCAGAGGCAGAGCCAGACATTTTATACCACCCGGGGCTTAGCCCTAAAGGGTAGTATGCATGTGAGGAGGTGGGGGGTTACAAATGACTGAAAGATTTATTAGGCTGTGTTTTGAGTTCTGTTCAAAAAAGATTAACTTCATGTTGGAAAAAAAAATATATGCAGGACACCTTAAACTAGTTTTTTAATTAAGCAGCAAGGCAAAACAAAATCAGGGCTGTATCAAGACACGGGGACTAAACCCCAATTCAACCAGACCCAGAACTGATCAGGAATTAAAACAGAACTGTTCAAAATCAAGACTACTTTAGGACTTAACCAAGATAGAACCAGACCTGCACTACACTTATGTTTTAATTCTACCAAAGTACGCTATTTAGATTCAGAAAAGTTTAGATAACTATTTAGCCTTGTTGTGCAAACAAGCCTGCATAACTTAATAAATATAGAATTTGAAAAATAGCAAACCTAAAAAGATATACTAGGTACTAGATACATGTTATTAATGAGTTTTGGCAAACAACTATTTGACTAACACGTCTGTCTCACCTGGCTCTTGTTCCATCTCCCTCTCTCTCCCTCTCTCTCCCTCTCTGTTCCTCTCTCTCCCTCTCTCTCCCTCTCTGCTCCTCTCTCTCCCTCTCTCTCCCTCTCTGCTCCTCCCTCTCTGTTCCTCTCTCTCCCTCTCTCTCCCTCTCTGCTCCTCTCTCTCCCTCTCTGCTCCTCTCTCTCCCTCTCTCTCCCTCTCTGCTCCTCCCTCTCTGTTCCTCTCTCTCTGTTCCTCTCTCTCCCTCTCTCTCTGTTCCTCTCTCTCCCCCCCTCTCTCTCTCCCCCCCTCTCTCTCTCCCTCTCTGCTCCTCTCTCTCCCTCTCTGTTCCTCACTCTCCCTCTCTCTCTCTCTCTCTGCTCCTCTCTCTCCCTCCCTCTCTCCCCCCCTCGGCTCCTCTCTCTCCCTCTCTGTTCCTCTCTCTCCCTCTCTGTTCCTCTCTCTCCCCCTCTCTCTCTCTCTCTGTTCCTCTCTCTCCCTCTCTGTTCCTCTCTCTCCCTCTCTCTCTCTCTCTGTTCCTCTCTCTCCCTCTCTGTTCCTCTCTCTCTGCTCCTCTCTCTCTGTTCCTCTCTCTCCCTCTCTGTTCCTCTCTCTCCATCTCTGTTCCTCTCTCTCCCTCTCTGTTCCTCTCTCTCTGCTCCTCTCTCTCTGTTCCTCTCTCTCCCTCTCTGTTCCTCTCTCTCCCTCTCTGTTCCTCTCTCTCTCTCTGTCCCTCTCTCTCTCTCTCTGTCCCTCTCTCTCCCTCTCTGTTCCTCTCTCTCCCTCTCTGTTCCTCTCTCTCTGCTCCTCTCTCTCTGCTCCTCTCTCTCCCTCTCTCTCCCTCTCTGTTCCTCTCTCTCTCTCTGTCCCTCTCTCTCCCTCTCTGTTCCTCTCTCTCTCTCTGTCCCTCTCTCTCCCTCTCTGTTCCTCTCTCTCCCTCTCTGTTCCCCTCTCTCTCTCTGTCCCTCTCTCTCTCTCTCTGTCCCTCTCTGTCCCTCTCTCTCTCTCTCTGCTCCTCTCTCTCTGTCCCTCTCTCTCCCTCTCTGTCCCTCTCTGTCCCTCTCTCTCTCTCTCTGCTCCTCTCTCTCTGTTCCTCTCTCCCTCTCTGCTCCTCTCTCTCCCTCTCTGTTCCTCTCTCTCTCTCTGTTCCTCTCTCTCCCTCTTTGTGCTGACAATCAAGCCAAACACCAACATCATCAAATATACAGTTGAAACCAGATATTTACACACTCTTCAGATAAAAACACGTTTTTAATTGTAAAACATCAAATCAGACTAAATGTTTATTTTTTTAGTTTGATAAATATAAAAACATATTTGTTAACTTTAAGAGTAAAGAGAGAAACTATCTGTATTTCTTAATTGCAAATGGCACCAAATTGTATTCAAAATTGAGCCACACTTATGGAGCTCCACAATTCTTTTCCTGGTGTCTTGGTTGACATCTCTTGATGTTCCCATGTCACAGAAACAGGCTCTGTGTTTTGCCTTATATGCATCCACAGGTGTGCCACCAATTTACTCACATGGACTCTACTAACCTATCAGAAGCTTCTTAAGCTCAGAATGGAATCATCTGGAGTTTTCTTATTAAAAAATAGACAGCTTTCTCTCTCTCTTTATTCTGACATTTAACTCATTCAAAAGATATTTGAATATTTATTTATGTAAAACAAAAAAGTTTACTGTAAATTGATGTTTAACAGTAAAAAAAAAGTTCTTGTTTTTCCCCCTAAAGTGTATGTAAATATCTGGTTTCAACTGTGAATATACTGCTGTGTATTGAAATTCCTCTTGTTTTGCATAGAAATATACTGAACAACATACAAAGCATAATATATAAAATAACATCTACCTGAGTTTTTTCTTTGAAGGAAGCCCCTTATGTCCATTGTTGTGTTCATCAGTACACAATTGAAACCGATTTAGAGAGTTTGTTTAGCTGTGGAGGGAAACAACTGAAAATACAAAATAAACACATGTAAGCTAAGACTCTCTAAAAAAAACAGCAAGAGCAAGTATCGTAATATGGATTAAGTGATCAGTTTGATATCAATCTTTTGTGATACACCGTCATATTTACATTATTTGTACAGTACGAATGATTTGCTTTGGTACCTGGTCAAACTTAAGCTCTCCTCTGTCTGCAGCAAACTCGCAGGCAGCAGCTTCTCCCCCCTCGCTCACATGCGTGCTGTGCTCAGTCGCCTAGTGCCTGAGCTTGGATCATACCAAAATTAGGGGGAATTTACGACTGTGCGCTATGTGCTTCGACTATTGTGTGTCATTTTTGTTTTATACAGTTGTCAGTCAGGCATCTAACTATGAAACTCCAAAAGACCCTGGGCTTCTGAAAAAAATGACCCGGGCTTAAGGGTCATTTTGAGCCCCCCCCCACTCCGCCTATGCTGTAAACCATAAAAACCATGCCTAATACACGCACAGTCATCCAGATAAAAAAATCCCAGGACATTGATGCTGTTCATGTGGACGTAGTGTTTTCAGTGGGAGAAACGTTTCGTCACTCATCCAGGTGTCTTCTTCAGTCTCAGCTGACTGCAGGTTTCCCCAACCTTATAACTGACTAACACTGGGCTGTGAGGTCAAGTTCAAGATCATTAACATTCAAATTGTCATGAATTTTGATCAGTACCCTTCAGTGTTAAAATATAAAATACAAAAAGTCATTATTTCGGCATTAAATGTAACGTGATAAATCTTCTACAAAGAAACAATGTGATTTTAGTTTCTTGCATTAGTGCTGCAGGGTCAATGCAAGCTTCACTAAAGAGAAGTTACTATGCCTATAGTTGGTCAATGGTGAACTGTGACGGTAAAAGAGAAAATGAAGTCACGAAACTCAGTAGACCCACAGTTTCGGTTACAGGAGTATTTACCAAACATTTCCTAACATTGTGAAACATCATAGGGATCTAATATATATCTTTTCCACTAAATGTGCAGAATTGAGGAAGTGTGTCTTCTTTCTCATAACTTCTCATTTCTAAAAGAAATCTTGTGTAATTTCTTCATGTAAGTTGTAGTGTAACTTGACGGAGGGAGTGAAACCATCACGTTAGTGAGCTGAATAAATAATTAACTTTTGTAAAACCAACCAACCCCCCCCCCCCCCCCCCGCCCCCCAAACATATTAAAAATGTCTTCTCATTTTCGCATTATTTTCATAATATTTGACCAGCAGTGCATCTCACTTCCAAGTGTGACTGTCCTTTTGGTAATGAAACGATAGTAGTAGTATTTTATACGTAGGTTTTTCATGTTTATCATGTAAGAACAAATTTTGTTAACCAGCTGAGCTTTTCTAGTCCATTTTCAGGATTCTGTAGTATTAGCAAAGCGGACCCATGTCAGCAGTTCGTGCCACCACAGTATCCAGTGTCTAGTTTAAGAGCAGTGGGATTTTCTGACACTGCAGTTCTCTCTCATAGGTCCTTTTGAATTCTCCCTCACATTTTTTCTCATGACAATTTCCATCAACATCAAGTCAAAATACATGCTGTTGTGTCATACACATACTTGTTACTGTGTGCTAAGATTTTTAGGTAAAAGGATTAAACACAAATTAAAGGGGTATGGATTGGGGTCAGAAATCTTTTACTAGTTAATAGCAGGTCACTATCTCTAGGTAGAAATTGTAGTTCATTGTTCATTTCCTTTGTATATGGAAACCTTTGTAAAATGAGTTTTTCATTCATTTTATTTTTATGGATTACCTCTGATAGTGAAATAACCTTTTATACCACTATACTGTTTACTGCGATCTTATTATTGATTTATTTTATTATTTATTGGGTGTGCCCAAAGGAAAAACAGTAAAACAATCTAATATAAAGACATTCTAGAATTTTCCCATAGTCCTTGGACATTTGCTTATCTTAATGTGTGAATAATAGTTCTAACTTTAAATTTTATTAATTGTTGCCCGTGTTTCCTGTGATCTGATGACAGCTTAAGGACTGCGGTCGCAAGATTGTCTCTGTGACCTCGAGTTTTACAAGAAGGTTTAACACAGAGTGGCCAGTATTTCTGTAATTTTAAAAATAATTGTTGATAAGTATAGTAATAAAATTAGGGGTTTTGTGCTGTGACCAGTTAATAAACCTACAAAGCTAAAAGAGCTGAACTGGATGGGTTCCCTTTCTTAAAAATCCCTGCAAGGCCTAATGTGGCACTTAAGCCCTAAAGGATCTTTGCCTGATGGGAAATTAAGGTTTGAGACATTTTCAGCTCTTTATCTAAATTAGGAATAATCAATAATGAATTTCTACAAAGTCGAGAACACAAGCAAAAGAGGTTTATTTTTCCACAAACTCATCTTGTTTAGAGCTTGCTTCACTAACAGCCACTAGATGGTGATGTAAGCTTCATGATGCAGCTCTACACTAAGCTTTCGTCTGCCTGTGCTCCCTGGTGACAGAGAATAATATCGACTTAAGGATGTTCCAAATCAATATTTTTCATTATTTGAGGTCCACACGCACACAACAAAAGAATATTGTCTTTATTAAAGTTCATTGTGTTGTGTTATGTAGGGAGATGTGGAGAATGAGACCGAGGTGCCAGTAATAGTGGCAGTGTTGTGGGAAGTCTGTGAAAGGGTTGTTACACAGTACATTACACTCTAATCAGCCACTTTGCAGATGTAGACACAAAAAATGACCAAAAAAAATGTAATGATTCATCATACATCAGGAAATGGGCATAAAGAAAATTTCACATCCTCAAAATCTATTAAGTTTCAATGATAAAAACAGTGCAAATAATAAAAACTCACAATATAAAAATTGTATTGCCATCGAAACCTTGCGACACGCATCGGTGCTTCACCAGGGGGCTCCATACTCCAGTTATAGACTTGCGGGTGTGTGTAAATGTGTGTGTGAACAGCTGCGCCTGCCACCTGTGAGGTGAAAGGGAGTCTGACCTGCGACACATGCTCCTCTTTAGTTCTGCCTGACTTTATGTGTGTGCGATAAAGATGGAGAGGAACAGAGACAGACCACAGTGTTATGGGGAACCTTTATTTAATATGGCCTCCCCACGTGCAGTGTAACACCCAGCAAAACCCATACGAGCTGAATTTTGCAGTGATGCTCTGAGTATCCAAAGGAAGATGCAAGCAAACGGCTATGAGGCAGAATTAGGTCTTAGATCTTTATTAATAATTACTTGGATTCTGGTTGCACTTGAAAATGAATCAAAAAGCAAGAAATAACCCAAGAGAGGAGCATTAATGAGTGCCCAGAGGCTTGTGTATGAAGCTAGTTATGAGAAAAACGCTCAGCACTCATGTCCACTAGGTGTGGCTGTGAAGCGGTCAAGTTCAACATCCCCATCGTGTCTCTCTTTTCCAGTATTCTTAGCAAACGCATTTGTAGTTCATTAATGATCAGTGTGGTCATGAAGGTCTTCTGGATGCACTTACTTTAATTACAGTATACAGCATGCTGTCCTGTCCTTATTGTGTGCACAGTATGTCAGCTGGGGGGAAATTTTAGCATGCAAATGTCCCTTTCACACTGACATTTGTGAAAAAAGGGCCCAACAGGAACTAAAGCACAGCGTTATTTCAGGAAGAGTAACGGGCACTTGGTAATTTTTATGTTTTCGTTCATGATTTGCAAATTTGATCGCTTTTTTAAAAAACAGTAACAGTACCCATCAAACTGAAAGTTTGGGGGCATTTTTTCATAGTCCTGGCAATTTATGAAAAAACCTTTTTTGTGCAGAGTGGTGTGTGTGCACGGTGACTGAGCTAAATCTAAGTATGCATTGTTGCAGCGCTGTCAACAGACAAAAAACAACTGAGACGAGAGGGCTACAAAACTGATAAAAATACAGAGAAATAGATTCTTTATTAAACAAACCTGACCAAGGCAGAACGACGTAACGTTGGCATCTCAAAGCAAAATGTAAATGTGTTTTGTAGCATTTCCTCTCAAGCTTCTTCCTCAGGCATCTGTATGCAGTGAATCAGCACACAGAGAAAGTGATGAAGCTGAAATAGGTCTATCAGGTAAGTAAAGCAGATGTGAATTGGTATGGTTTACTGGATACTACACTTGGCCTAAGACCAGGACATCATCAGCTAAAACAGGAGCTGCAATCTGCTGGAGGAAGCCTCTTTTGAAAGTGAGATGCATCTCGTGCTTGGCTGTGCTTTCTACTAGCTGGCTCATACATCATGTTAGTTTTGGTTTCGGTTGTTGAGGTTTTCTGTGTTTTATTGTAGGGTTGTAACTTTACAGTACACTGTCACGTGCCTGGAGGCAACTGTTGTTGTGATTTGGCACTATACAAATAAAACCGAGGTGAACTGAATGGGAAATGCAAACAGAGAAAGAATGTATGCAGGTCTTGCGGGAGCATTTTAGTGGGCAGTTACTCATTGGTTACTCAGGAACTGTTTAGCCTGAAAACATGTAACTTTAGGATTTTTTGTGTTTGTCTAAAGTTTTTCAGCAGTCAGAAAGTCTAAACGTTTCTGGGTGTGGTCCACTGCACCTATAGCGACAGAGGATTCACAGAATACAATTTTCCATCATTGCACCAAGGTCAGAAGTTAATGAGATTTTCATGAGGTATTAGGTTGCTCTTTGTGGGAGGATTAGTTCCCCTTCCCTGTGCTCAGTCTTTTTTAAGAGCTTCCTCAAAGACTTAGTTATTTGAGCATCTCTGACTGGAAGAGTTTAGACAAAAACTGGCAAGAACTCCAGCCATTAGCAAACATTCACAAGTGATATGCATGCTTCAGAGATGCAAGCTGCTCTGACAGAAATAGAAATAGTGAGTAAAGATGGGAGAACAGAGGAAAGAGCGATGAGTGAAAAAACCTGGCTCGCACATCCACTGGACATTGGCACACTGGCCAGAAAGGCAGTGGATTAGCTTCCCCAGAAGATGAATATGGCTGAGCCCAGGCCAGAATCCTCAGAAATTCAGTCCATATTGGAAACTTGTCCTTACCAATATTATTCCCTATATTTAGGGGGAGGCAGTGTGTGGAATGAGGATGGGAGATGGGCATGTATGCAAGCTACTCTATAATGCAGTTTTTGCAATTACCATCTACAGAATTAGACTAAAACTTTTACCAGAAGATGGCGGTATTTTACCCATGGGTGCATTGTGACGTTCTCCTGAGGCGTGCCGCATTTGACTTGGTATTCCTTTGCAGCTTCTCTCATTTTGTTCTGAGCTTTGCCTTTTGCCAACCCATCATTGTAAATTGTTCTTAATGACTCACCTGGTTACAGTGATTACAGATTACAGGGACATCTACCTGCACTACGCTGCGGTAATAATGTGAAATGCACGAAAATACAACCATAAATACATAACTTAGAACAAAAAAGGTATGCGATATCCCTTCAGGACAACACGTCATACTGAACATTTACGATAAGTACTTTTCACCCAAACTGTCAAAAATAAAACTTTGACATCAGATGAAAAACTAAAACAGACATTTTTTCTGGCCTAGGCTATGCGGTCACTGAAAATCTAGATGTTATGTCATTATGCAAATAAGAAAGTCATAAAGTGGTGATCTTTTGCTTCATTAACATGACTTTAGAAAACATACTATTACAATAATAAAAAGAGTGATAACAAGGACTGAGAAAAGGGAACGAGAGGAAAACGTGCTATGTAGGACTGTGGTGTGAGGTTTCTGGTCCTCATGGTGGGAGAATCGAAGGTAACACTCGCAAAACACACATGCACGCACAAATACTCAACCACACCCGCCCACCTAACAAATGTATTTATGTACAGCTTCGCTAAGGCCTCCCACCCCCTCCAAACACACAGAGTTTTTCCCTCCCTCTTTCCTTCTGTTCCTCTTTTCCTCCCCCCTTCTCTTGCAGGTCATGGGAGATAGCAAAGAGATAAATATCGCTGGCAATAAAAGGCCTGCATCATGAATAATAAAACAGCCGTAATCTCGACCAATGATTTATACATCTACAGGCTCTGATGGCCACACACACACACACACACACACACACACACACACACACACACACACACACACACACACACACACAGGCAGGGAGTCACACATTGAACACTGTTAAATTGAGATGAATGATGATGCAGAATGTGGGACTGGCATTGGACACACACCCAAACACACACAGACAGAGACACCCACCCACACGTGCTAAAGAAGAACACGACAGATCCTCGCTGAAAATATGGAGATGTGGAAAAACACGCTCACGCTCCTTCGGTTGTGGGTAAGAAGACAGAGGAAAGAAAAAGAGGACATTTTTCTTTTAAGAGTCAGAAGAAGTATAGTTGATGGAGACCACAAAAAGGCATAAATAACACGCTTCTCTTGTTGATCTGTGTACCACAGAGGGTGAGAGGTTTACCTAAATACACTGGTGAATGAGTAAACCAGGGAATCTGACCTGTGAACTGATCTCAAATCTAAAAAATGTCTGACTGAGACATTTCCTTTGACATTAAAAGTAAATCCAGGTAAAAGTCACTGATGGGCTGTGAAGACCCAGCGACTGATACTGGGACTTTGTAGCCATTAGTCCAACTGAAATGTTCTGCACTCACTGACTTTATTTCAGTTTAAAGAAGCTGTAAACATAATGGTGGAATTTGATGTCACTACCAAGACAAAGAGGGAGACCACACAGCTTTTAAACTAATTGAAACAAACTTATCTATAAACAGCTTTACCTGCAGAAGTCTGCTGCTACTGGAAAAACAGCAGGTGGAGCTTTAAAGCTGACATGGACTAGGCTTATTTTGGCTAACTAGCTACTAAATGCTTTGTTAAAAGTGTGCAGTGTTTGGTGACGGGCAGGAAGAAGCATAGAGTTTATTTTCTCTTTACTTATTTATTTGTTGGGGGACATAGCCAATAGTCCCTTGAGCAAACTGTCCAAGACATTATAGTTGGAGCTCTAAACAGAGCTGTAAGACACCTTTTATCTATTAACATGTTATATTTAAATCTATTAATATGTTTTGACTGTTTTATGTTATTCTGTTAAATTTACTTCTATATTTCTTGTAGATTTTTTTCCCCAGTGTGGTGCTGTAAGTGCTATATGTATAAGAAAAAGGTAGAGAAATAATTTATTTAATCATCTACTTATTTGCCCATATCTTATTTAAAATTTCAAAATTATTCAGAGTGCCAGAACTAATGGATTAAACCTTTTAAAATGCATCTGTGCACAACAAACCTAAAATTAAAAGGACATTTATCAAGAACAAAAGCTCAATGCCCAGATTTACCTTTTCTTCAGACGAGCTCAAACTTGACTAGTTATTATTATTATTTTTCATTAGTTTCATTCAATAACCTCGTTGTTTTCTGTGCCAGCTCATGATGATATTTAATCTTGGCTTTATTAATAATATTTAGAGTATTCATGCTGCACTCAGCAGGTAGAGTACAAACAGTGCTGTATAAATATGTATATCTCAGTCAAATTAAGTAATAATGCAAGCACTCTAAAAAAGCACATTATTAACAGGTTAAAGAAAAATTACTGAAAAAAGAAATATAGATTTATTTTAGCCAAGTTGAGCCAAGCAGACTGTGTTCTGGCTATGTATAAAAATGAATGATGAATATTCACTTTAATGCGTGTTTACGTTGTGTGCTAGGGCGTTTTTATCTTTTCGTGTTGCACCTACTACTAAAGATAGAATAAAAATATTAAATATGGCTCAGACACATTAAAACTGGCCTAATTTGACTTACAGCAAGATTCAAATTCTGCAAATATGTTAATGCATCAACACTGGCAGTCTCAACAAACAGCCCAAACACCGTTTAGTATAGTAATATTTTTAAAACTTACTTATTAAATTAATCTATTTTTAACTATAAGTGGAAGAAAAAAAAGAGCTTATTTACTTTGTTAAATGCAGTACTATTACTTTAATGGAGTGATAGTATAACTTTTACTCTGTTGTAAGAGTTCCAGGAATTCATATACATCTAATCTCATTTGAACAGCTTTGGGTAAACACTTGGATAACATGAATGACATTTAATTAGGGTTTATATTAGAAATTGTAAACTCTAGTTGTTTATCTAATGTTTATTATTAAACACTTAATGTTGAATTCAAAATTATTGCTTGCATAGTCAAACCTGAATGCTGCTGCAGTCATGCAAAAAAAGAAAGTTTTCACATGACTCTGTGCAGACCCATGAATAACACCTTTTATTTTTTTTAACACTTTCACTTTTTTTAATTTTATTTTTGATCTGTTTATCTTTTAGTTGTTCATTGTACACTGAGGGCTGTGGTAGCATTGCAATTTCAAATTCCTGTGTATGATCTGTACATGTGGTTTTTGACTTGAATAACATCTTTTTTGCAAATGTACTTATTGATCATCAGACCATGTGACCACCTCTATAAAAGCAGAACTTCTGGCAGTTTGCTGGTCTGGGTCTATCAAATGTGTTATAATGCCCCACCCCGTACTCTGAGCCACACACCTCAGTAAGCATGTCTAATGAGATAAAGTTCAACTAGAAATTACACATGAACAAGTATGGCTTGTTTTTAAGTATTTCCAGGCATTCCAGGATTTCCGTTCTCTATAAAAAGAACATGGCAGCACAGCTTTGGTTTGCAAAGCCACGTTTGGTGAAAACCAAACACAGCCAATCAGCATAAACACTGAATGCCAGTTGTTAAGCATGGTGGTGGAGGGGTGATGATTTGGGCTTGCAGCCACAGGACCTGAGCACCTTGCAGTCACTGAGTCAACCTTAAACTCTTCTGTAAACTAGAAGAGTTCATCTGAGGTCACCTGTCCAACAGCTAAAGCTTGGATGACACTGGGGCACACAATGTGACAATGATCCCAAGCACACCAGCAAGTCTATAACAGATTGACTGAAAGAGAAAATAATCGAAGTGTTGCAATGTCCGAGTCCAGACTTCAACCTTACTGAAATAGACTCACGAGCCCAAACGAGAGCTGTTTATGAATGAATGTCCGCAAACCTCCAAGAACTTAAAGCAATATTGTAAAGAAGAGTGGACTATAATGTTTCCACAATGACATTAGAGACTGATAAAAAATCTCACAGAAGTCATTGCTTCTAAAAGAGGATCTACATGCTATTTTTATACAAGATGGCAGAGAGTCAAGTGAAAACTCACAACTGTATTAACTTCATCTGCTGTGTTGTGTATGATTTTGTGCATCTTGCTGGTAATCTATTTAAGCAATAGTTCAGCAGAGAGCTGTTTGTCTTCCACAAAGGTGTTCCTGACTCTTTTCCACTACTAAGCCTGCTCATCTACAAAATGTGCTGAATGGTGTAATTATTATGACTCATAGTGTTGAACAGTGTAATTATTGTGAATCATAGTATCCTCTTTTATATAATCTATTCAACATTACACTGCCTTATGTGTTTACTTGTTCAAGGGGGAAAAAACACATCAGTGGGAGTATAAACAGAAATTACTTCTTTCACACCCTGATGCTAAACAAGTCCAGCACCAGGTCTTAAATGTCATTATAGGACTAATATTACTCTTTCTATTGTAGTGACGTAAAAAACATGTAGACACAAATCAATATTTTCTAAGACCGAATCCGTCAAAACAACATCGATTCTATAACAGAAACATCTGACAGCAATATGGCTCTAGTTTCTGCTGAGGACACCAGTAAATAGTACTTTATTATTCATTCAAATTCTTTTCAGGGTGGAGACAGGAGATACAATAAAGTTCATAAGAATATGTTATATAAATAAATGTAGAAATACAATATATGTATGACATGACAAACCACCACAAAGATGAACAACTATCTCTTTGTGAGACCTGACAGGGAATAAATGTTGACTGTTAAACACAAAGTGAAGGAGCTGCGTCACTTCATGAGTAACGACACAGTAAAGTATGAGAAAAAAAAATCTGAGTTAGAAATGGTTATTCATGCTTTTATTTCATCTCGCTTAGATTATTGTAACAGTCGTCATCTTTGTTTGAGCAAGAGGAATCTTGAGCGTCTCCAGTTAGTCCAGAATGCTGCTGCAAGGCTTTTAACTAAGACACGATAAAGAGAGCACGTTACACCAGTGTTACGTTCATTACACTGGCTTCCAGTACATTTTAGAAATAATTTTAAAATCTTGGTAGCGACTTTTAAAGCTTTGAATCATGACGCTCCTGCCTACATTTCTGATCTTTTAGAACCCCACGCTCCCTCTCGCAGCCTGAGATCATCTAATCAAAGGCTGTTGGTAGTCCCACGAACTCGTTTTAAGACCAGAGGTGATAGATCTTTTAGAGCGGTGGCCCCCAGGTTGTAGATGGCTCTCCCTCCATCATTATGTTGCCTTGATTGTATTTATTCTTTTAAAAAGCAGCTTAAGACTCATTTATTTAACTTTTAATTAGATTTGTGCTCAGTGTTGGGAAGGTTACTTTTAAAATGTATTCCACTACAGAATACTGAATACATGCCCCAAAATGTATTCTGTAACGTATTCCGTTACGTTACTCAATGACAGTAACGTATTCTGAATACTTTGGAATACTTAATATATTATCATGATGTTTACAACTATGTGAATGTACTATTGCTGTGATTTGTTACTGTTACTGAAGGTCCGAACCGTAGTAAAGGGACCTCTGGCTAATACGTCGGGTTCGTGTCGGGCTGGTAGCCGAAAACTGGCTTTACTTTGTTGTCTGGGTCAACTTTGCTTGCGGGAGACAGAGAGAGGCGTTGAAAGGCTGCTCCAACGGAACTTATTTTTTCCGGAGGAAAACACGAACACAGTGTACAGTTGAGTCTTAATAGCTTACTTACAAATGGGCTCCTCAGGCACTCTTCTTGGCTGCAGTGGTTATTATTATATTTACATGCTTCCAGCTCCCGTTTTTGCTCCGTGACAGCTCGGACTTTTCCTTTCTCTCCCTCCCTCGCTCACAGACACATAACGTGTATGGTAGTCCATTCTCGCTGCAGCACGGACTACACTGCCCATGAGGCTACATGCTTTAGAGCTATGCCTGTAGCATTCTGCCTTTTAGCTTAGCACAACAACAAAAAAGCGCTCTCTCACCCAGGAAACACGCAGAGAGAGAGAGCGCGTCACCCTGTAACCATGGCAACCGTAACGCTGCCGCCTGGAACAACAGAACATAGCTGTCAAACAAACCCAAACAGTCCTGACCCGCGACAATATGAAACAGGAAAGTACCGCCGTGTAATCCATTTATTTCAACAAAGTAACTGTATTCTAAATACCACCTTTTTAAACGGTAACTGTAACGGAATACAGTTACTCATATTTTGTATTCTGAATACGTAACGGCGGTACATGTATTCCGTTACTTCCCAACACTGTTTGTGCTGAATGCTTGATTGTGCTGGTTTTTTTTTTGGTATATCTGCTTTTATATTGCTGTGAAGCACTTTGTGGTTTTTATCCTGTGAAGAGTGCTATATAAATAATTTGAATTGAATCGAATTGAATCTTTGAATCTTTGAATGAGTTCAGTGTGTTTTGGTTGTCACAGCTAAATTTTAACTGACCATGGGAGCTACGGGAACAGACCTTTAACTGAAGAGCATGCTTGTTACAGGAGGAGTTTCAACACCGTCAGGATGCTTCAGACATGTGTGAGCATTACATAATATGGCTATCAATAAAGGTATCAGAGCACACAGATATTCTAATGTATGTCTAATGTATTTATACAACAGATAATACATGACTAACACGATAACAGCACCCACCTCAGCCACCGTGGGAAGGTCTATGCCAGGATATTGAAGATGACAGTCTGCCTGTTAGGCTAACCTCAAATTCGGGAATAATATTATGGTTTTCGTCCTGGTCCTAAAACACTTGATCTTTATCCTCTGGAGGATACAGGAGGGTTCATGGGACAAAAACCATTCTTTGTGTGTTTTTGGACTAGAAGAAGTCATTCAGCTGTATATTTTGGGCTGTTGGAGGTGCTTGGGGAGTATGGGATATCGAGATATAGGTTGCCCTTTATCACAAGCTCTCTTCATAACTGTTACGGTCAGAATTTCTAGGCACAGCCAAGAGGCAGAGGGTGCTCCTAACATCAAGTCTCTGATTTTTCTGGCTGATTTGAAGCTACAACGTGAGCTTCAGTGAACAATGATGTGGGGCAGTCTGCAGCTAAATGTGTAGTGGCAGGAGAACCACGAGGACATGGACACGGTTTTCAGAAAAAAGTGGAAAATGAAAATACTTCAGTTTTTCAAGTATCTTGGGTTCTCATTCACTAGTGGGGTTAATATTGGAACGAGAAACTGACAGATGGGCTGGCATGGCCTCCGCAGTCTGTTGTGGTAAGAAAAAGGTGAGTGTCAAAGCTGCTGAATTTACTGCTTCATCAACATTCTTGCCCTCATTCTCAGATTGTGACTAAAATAATAAAACTGCGAATGGAATTTGAGGAAATCAGCTTCCTAATTAAGTCTCAATTATATGTTTTGTGAGTCCACTAGGGTCTATTTTTTGAGTGACATCAATTATGTCATCAGACGGGGAAGGTCAGTGTGCCTGCCTGCTTTCTTGGAACCTCGCAGACTCGTCTTCGGAGAAACAGTGTACCGACTATACACAATGGCCTCTGGCAGTGGGCTTCAAAGAAGAATGACTGCTCAGCCGTCAGGTCTCCAGCTGTTTGTGTCCATCAGAATATAATCAAGGCATTAGGTATCTGGGCTCACCATCAGAGACAGGGAGAGGAGCTCCGTCATTCAAGAGGAGATCAGAGTAGAGCAGATGCTCCTATACATCTAAAATAGCCAACTAAGTTAAATTAGGCATTTGACTAGGATTCCTCCTGGTTGCCTCTTAGGTGAGGTGTTTCACCTAGGAGGCATGCTCAATAAAGACATTATTACTATTGGCTAGCTAAGGAAATCCTTGGTATCCCCCAGAACAGCTAGAGGAGGTGGCTCGTGGGAGGATGCCAGTCTATTTCTTTGTAGACTGCTACTCCCCCGAGTGCTAGAAAATGGATGGAGTTGACATTAATGTGGCATTTCATATATTCATAATGTTTATGTATTATTACATTATATCTAATGATGTATTGATGTAAATATATTTAAAGATATAATGGTTGGTGGTTTAAACTCGGGCTCTTCCAGTCCCCACGTTGAGGTGACCGTGGGTAAGATACTGAACCCCAAACTGCCCTGATGCGTCCGTTAGAGTGCGAGCGTGTGTGACAGAAAGCACACAAATGGGCGAATGTGGCTTGTAGTCAAAAACACAATGTAATAACAATACAAAGTGTGTGGCTATTGACACACTACACTGATATATATATGTATATATATATATATATATATATATGTATGTATATATATATATATATATATATATATATATATATATATATATATATATATATATATATATATATATATATATATATATATATGTGTGTATATATATATGTATATATATATATATATATATATATATATATATATATATATATATATATATATATATATATATCACTACGTGTATTAATATACAATTATCAATGTGATTGTGTGATGTTAAAGATTCAAAGTAAAGTGTTCCTGCATTTGTGTAATAAATGCAAGGCTGATTTTGCTTAAAAGGACAGTATTGCTGTTCAAATAATGTTGTGTCAATAACGAATAATTTTCTATTTTTATGTGATTTCGAGCCAACATAAAGAGACAGAACAGCTACTCTCCTTCTGATTGTAGTAACATTGGCCATTAATTTTTGAAACACATTACTAAAGATAGAGATTTAATTAAAAATAAAAAGCTTTCGCTGCAGTTTTATTAAGACTGTTGAATGTATCCAGCAGGTTTTCATGATGTTTTTTGCTTTAATGTGGCAGTTTTGTTTTTGGATACAAAAATAGATCAATAATGCAAATTTGCTTTTATTTCTATTTAGTATAAATCACACAAATTGTATCGTGCATTAGGCTCAGTAAGATCATTTCTTAAGCTCTGTAGGAAATGACAGCTTCCTTTCATTCTCACCCACTCGTGGCCCTTATTCTGCTAGCTTTCCTTTTCCTCTGTCTCCTCCTCCTCCTCATTCTCTCCTCTTATCCTTCACGAGCTGAAACGAGACGGGAGGGATGAGAGGAGAAAAGGGGTATTACGGTAAAAGACGGGAGAGCAAAATACAGAGTGGGAATGATGACGATGACAGAAAATACAGAGAGATTAATCATGCTATTGGACACCTGAGAGAAACGGATTCACAAATCAACTATGTAACATGTACCTGCAAGTTATGGCTTTAAATTTGTATGACATGTCAAGTGGATTTAGCAAAGTGGAGATAAATGTGCCTTCTTTTCTTGATCTTTACTTTGTGCAATGAGGGACATTTCCTCCCTGTTCAGTCCAAATGCTTAGACAACCTCTTTTTCTTCTCTCTCTCGCCTCGTTTGTAGCCCAACTTTCTTGCTTACTCTCCCCTTGCTTTTTCGTCCTCCGGCTTCTTTCTAGCCCAGCAACCCCTCTTCCTCCTCTCCCTCGCTCTGCTCCTCCTCCCCCACCACTTCCTGCTCGTGTCCCACTGAGCGATCCTTTGCAGACATGCCTGTTTGGTGCTACAATCTATTTAGGGGCCTACTGCTGCAGCCACCAGGTAATTGGAGCTGTAGCCAGGACCAGCACATGGGACATGGGGGGTCGTAAGTGTGTCTGTGTGTGTTTGTCTGTTGGTGCATGCAGAGCCAAAGGAAGACAGAGAAAACAGAGGGCAGTTGCAAAAACAACAAAAAAAAAGAAAAAAAGAAAGAGAGAAAGAAGGAGAGGGACAGAGGTAATGACACACACTGGCAACATGAACATTTACGCATGTCAAGACTGCCACGGGTGTGCCAACGTGCTTTTCACACAAAATGCAGCATTGAGGAGAGGGATGTTAAGTGGAAAGAGGCTGGGTGTGCTACACAATAGTCCGTTGCTAGAGATGTTTCTGGAAGAGCAAAATCACAGCAGCAAGAAAACAAACAAACACATCTTCAATAACCATCACTGAGCACCTCTGACTAAGTGTTAGTAGGGGTAATATATAAGCTGTGTTCACATCACAATAAATAGTCATAATGCAAAATATGGGACAGAAGCACTAGGTCACCTACACATTACACTTACAAACTTCAGGTGTAGCGTTTCTGTGCTGATGTTAGTGGTAGAGGTTTGCTTCTCTGCAGTTATCGAGTCAGGAGAGCATTGAAGGCTTTTATGCTCCATGTGCTCAGCAGCTCGGGTGAATGCTTTGTTTTCTTTTCTACATCTAACCATCAAAAAAGCTGTTGTGATTTATCTTAGTTAACAAAAAATGCTTAATAAAAAATACATGTTTATGATACTAAAGTGTGTTTCAAAATATTTATTTATTTTACTGATTTATTTTTAACTGATCACTTGATACATACAAGACTTATTTATTCTTTATTTCATCTCCATAATGACTTGAAATGTCATTATAATGTGAAATAGGGTGGCTGTAGCTCAGGAGGTAGAACAGGTCATCTACTGATTGAAACTGGCTCCCCTAGTCTGCATGCCAAGTACCCCTGGGCAGGATACTAACCCCATGGTGCTCTCTGGAGCATCCATTAGAGTGCAGATGTGGGTGAATGCTAGCTAGGAAGCACTGAAAAGCGCAGAAGAAAGCGCTTGTGAATGTGGCATATTGTATAAGTAGAAGTGAGTAGAAAAGCGTTACATAAGAATCAGTCTATTCACCAAATGTGAAAAATTACATTGCTTATAAATAGGGGAAATATAAATCCATGTGAGTTTAATGATTTTATAACCTCCCCAACTTTGAGTAATTGACATCTACTGTAACAGCATACACTCGTCATTAGTTGTTACAAAAGTTAACTTTCTCGTGTTAATGTTAACGTACATGTTAAAGCCACATAAAGAAACATTTGGATCATTTTTAGTGCCATGGAAGGTATTTTTTGTTCATTATCCTAACTTATATAAGTCTTTATGCTTCAGCAAGTCTGACTCCGTGCTATGAACCTCAAAGTTACTTTTAATGGTCAGATGTTGCATGGTAGCTTGATGTGCTAATTAGCAATGGGGTGGTAATCTCAGAGCACTTAAAGTGCCTGAAATGTGTCTCCCATTGATCAGACACTGATCTTTATATTTATATGTGAGTTCCAGCAGGTTTGTGCCTGAGGAGTTATTATGTTTCCCAATATATGTTTAATCTATGTTCTGTTAAAAATATTGTCAGGCTCCAGTGACACGGTGACAGTGTTTAACAAATTAGAAGTGAACTGGGATTTCCAGTTAGCTTTGGCTCACTTATACCTGGCTTTTACCTGTGAAGGGTTCTTTCTGAGTTAACTTCAATAATTACTTCCTCCAAACCATCAACGTGTCTTTTAGACCCCATTCCTACAAAACTGCTCAAAGAAGTCCTGCCATTAATTAATGCTTCAATCTTAAATATGATCAACCTATCTCTAATAATCGGCTATGTACCACAGGCCTTCAAGCTGGCTGTAGTTAAACCTTTACTTAAAAAGCATCTCTAGACCCAGCAGTCTTAGCTAATTATAGGCCAATCTCCAACCTTCCTTTCATATCAAACATCCTTGAAAGAGTAGTTGTCAAACAGCTAACAGATCATCTGCAGAGGAATGGCTTATTTGAAGAGTTTCAGTCAGGTTTCAGAGCTCATCACAGCACAGAAACAGCTTTAGTGAAGGTTACAAATGATCTTCTTATGGCCTCTGACAGTGGACTCATCTCTGTGCTTGTCCTGCTAGACCTCAGTGCAGCGTTCGATACTGTCGACCATAATATCCTATTAGAGCGATTAGAGCACGCTGTAGGTATTACAGGTACTGCGCTGCAGTGGTTTGTATCATATCTATCTAATAGACTCCAGTTTGTGCATGTAAATGGAAAGTCCTCTTCAATTATGGAGTTCCACAGGGTTCAGTGCTAGGACCAATTCTGTTTACATTATACATGCTTCCCTTAGGCCAGGGGTCGGCAACCTGCGGCTCCGGAGCCGCATGTGGCTCTTTAGTTCTTATAGTGCGGCTCTGCGTGGTTTGGGAAAATAAATTAGAAGTATTTAGCTGAAGTGTATTTTATTTATGTTAGTTCTTTCTTAACTTGTAGTTCTAAATTGGAAGATTATTGTGATATTGAAATATAAAAATAAAATTATATTCTATATATTATTTTTTCATCGCTCCAAATAAGCGTCACACTCGCGGAAGCCGGTGTACCCGCTGAAACGCCGTGCAATTTATCTAGACTTTCAACCCCAGGTAGGCCAATTAATACTTCGGATCCACATTATATCAGCAGCTATTCTCCACCGTGAACTATGTTAAAAACAAACACGCTCACGCCTCACAGACGACAGCTTACAGTCCTGCGTAAAGATGAAAGTGACTTCGTACAGCCAAGATTGCAGAGGTTCAGGAGCAGAAGTCCCATTGTAAACATATCATGGCAGACCCGACGATGTTTCCATGAACATGCTTTTCAGCATCTCTTTATTGACCACTTTTCACACACGGTTGCTGTACGCATACAGCCGGCTGTAGCTTTTCAGCTCACAGCCCGACACACACCAACACAACAGCATAGATAGCACAGACTTAAAGGCGGCGAGGCGTGACTGCGGGTGCTGCTCAAGTGCGTCCGCTTCCCCTGCAGCGGCGCTGCAGACCACGCCCCGCCACACACATTAACCAGGTAAAATACATATTTAGGCAGAATTTTGCAATTATCTATTTTTCTGTTTTTAGCAGCATAGTGCTTTTTTCCAATTATTTTTTAAAAGTCAGGTCAAGGCTCCAAAAGCCCAAAGGCGATATAAGGGTGGCGGCTCACAACATTTTTGTTTGCTACATGGATCATTTTAGTTCAGCTGGGTGTCTTTCCTTTTGTTATATTTCTTTAAGAGTTCAAAATGTGTTAATTACATAAATAAAATGTAATTTTCTCTGTAGCACTTCATGGATTTCATAAGCAACACACCTTAGTTGTTCACACAAAGCATGAAAGTAAAAAACAATATATACAGTGTTATCTTCATTTTAGATGTCAAAAAGTATTTGCGGCTCGCAGTGTTTTCTTTTGCATGGAAACCGGGTCCAAATGGCTCTTTGGGTGTTAAAGGTTGCTGACCCCTGCCTTAGGGAGTATCATTAGAAGACATAGCATACATGTTCACTGCTATGCAGATGACACCCAGCTCTATCTATCCATGAAGCCAGATAACACACACCAATTAGTTAAACTGCAGGAATGTCTTAAAGACATAAAGACCTGGATGGCCGCTAACTTTCTGCTTCTTAATTCAGATCAAACTGAGGTTATTGTACTCGGCCCTGAAAATCTTAGAAATATGGTATCTAACCAGATTCTTACTCTGGATGGCATTACCTTGGCCTCCAGTAACACTGTGAGGAACCTTGAGGATATGTCCTTCAATGCACATATTAAACAAATATGTAAGACTGCTTTCTTCTGGTTGCACAACATCTCTAAAGTTAGAAATATCCTGTCTCAGAGTGATGCTGAAAAACTAGTTCATGCATTTATTACTTCCAGGCTGGACTACTGTAATTCTTTATTATCAGGAAGTCCTAAAAACTCCCTGAAAAGCCTTCAGTTAATCCAAAATGCTGCAGCAAGAGTCCTGACAGGGACTAGAAAGAGAGAGCAGATTTCTCCTGTATTGGCTTCCCTTCATTGGCTCCCTGTTAAATCCAGAATTCAAAATCCTGCTCCTCACATACAAGGTCTTAAATAATCAGGCCCCATCTTATCTTAATGACCTTGTAGTACCATATCACCCTATTAGAGCACTTCGCTCTCACACTGCAGGCTTACTTGTTGTTCCTAGAGTATTTAAAAGTAGAATGGGAGGCAGAGCCTTCAGTTTTCAGGCCCCTCTTCTGTGGAACCAGCTTCCAGTTTGGATTCAGGAGACAGACACTATCTCTACTTTTAAGATTAGGCTTCAAACTTTCCTTTTTGCTAAAGCATATAGTTAGGGCTGGACCAGGTGACCCTGAATCCTCCCTTATCAGAATCAGAAAGACTTTATTTATCCCCAAGGGGCAATTAACATACAACAGAGCAGCATGACTTTGAAGATAAGGACAGGGCATAAACAGGCAGTAAGAGTGAGATAATAAATACACAGAATATACATTATATACACAGTTTTAAAATTAAAGTGACTGAAAGGTGAATAAATAACTGCAAGTGAGTAAAAGTGAGTAAAGTGTCAGCAGTATAACAAGAGTGTAGAGTAGTTTATGTTTCTGGTGTGGGAAATGTTCTTATCGGCTGGAGTTAAAAAGCAGAGTGGCTTTGGGGACAAAGGTGGCTCTCCTCCTCTCAGTTCTGCAGGAAATGCAGAGGAGGAGAGCCCAGAGGGGAGCCATTGAAATGCGGGGTGAAGAATGTGAGAGGGGTCGTTGATGATTTTGGCTGCCTGTCTAAGGGCCTGTTGGCTGAAAACCTGTGCCAGAGTTCTGACAGGCAGGCCAATGATTTTAGAGCACACTGATGCAGTGTGCAGCAGTATGTTCTTGTTCTGAAGGCTGAGGGAGTGGAACCAGCAGGTAATAGAGAAGGTCACGATGCTTTCAGGACGGCATAGTAAAAAGTCATCAGGATGGGTGTGCTGACTCCAAAGGAGTTGAGTTTCCTAAGGAGGTATAGCCGTTGGTGGCACCTCCTGAGAATCTCCTCTGTGTTGGCAGAGAATTTCAGGAGGTTGTCATAGATGGTTCCCAGGTATTTGTACTCCTCAACTACCTCCACTGGTTTCCCATGGATGGTGGTGGTGACTGAAGCAGCCAGATCCCTCTGCCTACTGGAGAAGGTCACCACCATCTCTTTGGTTTTGCTCACGTTCAGTTCAAGTCTGGAGCTGTCACACCACTCTACAAACTCCTGCAGAGCGGGCCTGTGGTGTTGTGAGGGGCCTGACAGCAGTGACAGGAGAACTGTGTGTAGCACTTACGTGGAGTCATATACAGTACCAATGGATAATTACCAAGGTAATGAGTAATTTGGGCTAGTATCAGAAGATTAAGAACGACTCTTAGAGCTCTGGTATATGAATGACACAGAAACCAGACAAAACACAGTTGTGTGGCTTAAAAGTACTTTAGTGATGTTAAGCCTTTTAAAAGAATTTTGTAACCAACACTGAATTACAACAGGTTTTAACAGAATTTCAAGTATAAAAATTCCCCCCAAAGTAGCAAAAAAATAGCATAAAATAAAATTGTGCACAAATAAAAGAATTAGTCTTTTTTAAGTACAAATGGTACCGGTGGGGCCCATGACAAACGGGTGTATTGCATTAGAGTTCGTCCAATGGGGAGTGTGTGTGTGATTGTCTGTCCTACCACACTACTTGTACAGTAGAGGATTGTAGTCCATCAATGTGCAGTTGAGTGTGTGTGTGTATGTATATCGTCTCCTAGGATCTTGGGTTGACTCGCCATCCAGTGAACACTGGAACACTCTGGGTTCTGAAATCACTGACCTGGTCTTTGGATTCGTCCCATATAAAAAACCTGACCTATAAACAATGGTCAAATATATGTCACAAACAATTTAGGAATAACTCTCACAAATTAAACTAAAGTAGTGTCACAGTGCAGTAACTACTATTCAGATCAGCTATCATCAATTCAATTATCATCAGTTCAGTCATGTTGTACAACATTAAAATATCAAGTTTCAAAGTTCAAAGTATCAATATCCAAAATTTCACAGTATCAATGTTCAATACTTGTTTGTAACCTGCAGTAACATTAAAGATTATCTACAAGGTTCCAAACATTCAGGAATTATAGCCACCATATATTACACTTTCATGGTAAACATTAATTACATCCATCAAAATAAACTCACTGTACATATATATCTAATCACAAATAAATAAGCATATTACCCCTTTTTAAGAAATGGAATAATATGCAAATGCTTATCAGAAATTGAACAAAGTGCAAACAATCAGGTTCGATAACACGTAAACACAAGGACTCAGGCTACGAATAGGGGTATTAAAATAGACGTGCTTAATCCCGCTTGTACCATAGGCCTACTAGCACAAGTGGAAATACACTAAAAATTACCTCCAAGTATTCAATACTGAGTATTGTAAAACAACTGATTGACATCAAAAAATTAAACAGGAAGCAGGATAAAGTCTGCTTACAATTATCTCTCATAAACTTATTTTCAGCTGCTTTAACCATTTACAGCTTTTCACATGTTAATGACTTAGTTAATGATCTAACTAGCATAACAACAGTGCATTTCAGAGATACCCAACAACTGTACCCACACTCCGCACATCACGTGTCTGAGTAGCCACATTTAGCTTACCGCTGTCGAGTGGATGCTCAGCATTTACGTGAAGCCACAGCTCAGTAAACCTTCCGGTTTCGCTCTGCCCTCTACGACAACAAGTGCAAACCATACTTTGTGAAAAATATCAGTTTAGATGGTATTTTTTAACTCGTTAGAGATTAATTTCTCCAGCTTACCGATAACAAAGTTTTAGTCCGCCTGCTCTGTTCGGCTGTAGAAGCAAGAGACTGAAAACGTGGGAGCTTATACTAAGGAGGGACAAGAGCTGCATAGAGCTTCACCGATTGGCTGACATGCGAGGAGTGGAGTAAAACAATAGGCTCTCATCAGAGCTCATCAACCCTCTGAGAAAACTTAACCCTTGTTTGACCAGAGCATATATATAAATCTGTGTCCCTTTTTCGCTTAAATAGGTATTTTGATCTCATTTCACTTTCTTTAAACAAGGACAGTAAGAACAGAAACAATGAACAATGTTTAAATTTAAATGCTTTACTTTTTCTTCTCTTTGTTTGAGATGATTTTAGGAACTGGGTTACATGTGTTGTCAGCATATTTCACCAGGTGACAGTTAGGCTGTGTGGATCTGCAGTCATCAGTGTAGAGGATGAAGAGCAGGGGGGAGAGCACACAGCCCTGGGGGGAGCCAGTGCAGGTGGAACGGAGACCGGAAAGAGAGTTGCTGACCCGAACTTTCTGAGTCCTGTTGGTCAAAAAGTCCAATATCCACAGGATTAGCTGATCATCCAGGTGAAATCGGGAGGAAAGTTTAGTGGCCAGGATACGAGGCTGCAGAGTGTTGAACGCTGATGAGAAATCAGCAAACAGAAGTCTGGCGGAGGAGTCAGGGAGCTCCAGATGTTTGTGGATGGAGACCAAGATGAAGATTTTTGAATCATCGACACCTCTGCGTGCACGGTAAGCAAACTGGAGGGTCCATCAGGGGGTCAGTTGCTCTTACGATGTGCTGTTTTATGATCTTCTCCATGGCCTTCATCACCAGGGAGGTGAGGGCCACAGGACGAAGATCATTCAGAGACTTTCGGTTGTTTCTTTTGGGGATGGGGATGACTGTGGAGTGTTTCCACAGCTGGGGGATGGTGTGACTGTCAACTGAGTGTTGAAATAGAGTCCGGATCACACTTCCTAGTTGCCCTGCACAGTGCCTCAGAACTCGACTGCTGATGTTGTCAGGGACGGGTGAGCTCCTCTCCCTGGTCCTCCTGAGGGCTCTCGCCACGTCCTCAGTCCTGAAGGTGAGTGCAGAGCTACCCTACATCCTTGTAGGTGAGGATACTTTCCGCTGTCCACTGCTTGATGTTTCTGATGACCTTTTTAATCCTCTTGATGATTGGGGTGTAAGCAGGGGCCAGCAGGATGGTGTGGTGGTCTGCTGAGCCGAGAGGGGGGAGGGGTAGGGCTTTAAATGCATCTGGTACAGAGCCATAGCATTTATCCAGAGTCTTCCCCTGACGTGTGCTGCATGAAACATACTGTTGGTATCCTTTAAGTGACTTGTCAGGGGAACAGTGGTTGAAATCACCCAGGATGAACTTGGGTCCGGTGATAATTGCTCCAGTTTGTACAGAGTATTGGTGAAGTACTCTGTGGCTTTAGTTGCATCAGCTCTGGGGTGGATGTAAACCAAGATGATGAAAAGCTGTGGGAATTCTCTGGGAGGTAGCAGGGGCGCAGGGAAACAGCCAGAAGCTCGATGTCTGTAGTGCACAGCTTCTCCCTCACAGTGACTGTAGAGCACCAGCTGTTGTTTACATACAGACACACGCCGCCGCCATGTTGCTTCTCAGTGCGTTCGCGGTTTCTGTCCAGACGAAGGGGTGATGAAAAGCCATCAATGTGCAGCGTGCTGTCGTCGTCGCTGTTGTTTAACCACGATTCCGTGAATGCCAGAACTGAGGCAGTTCTGTACTCATGCAGGTGGTTGACGCAGGCTTGCAGCTTGCCCAGCTTGAGGCGGAGAGACCGCACATTAGCAAGGATAATGGACAGGAGCGCTCATTGTTTGTGTGTCTCCCTCTTGAGTCTGGCTGTCACCCCACTCTTCTTTAATCCCCTCCTGGTTACCTTGTTATTGTGATTTTTTTTTTCGATTTCCGTGTCCACGGAGTATTTCCTCGGGAAAGTAGTCCGTGGAAACAGAGCGGAAAAGCCGGAGGCTGGGCTGCAGCTGGAGCCGCAGCTGGATGAGGGAGTCCCTGGTGTAGGTGAGCCTTGGGGTCATGTCGAAGTGTCGGAAACAAGTCCGAAAAATCACAAAAATGAGGAAAAGGAAAAGAATACAAATATACCGAGTAGACGGCGAAAAACAACAACGAAAAGAGCATTAAAGTTAGAAAAAGAACGCAAAACTGCTCAGCTGACTGGCCGGTCGACCGCATGAACAGCGACCCAAAACCGGATGACAAGTTAGTTATGCTGCAATAGACGGAGGCTGCTGGGGGATTCCCATGATGCATTGCGTTTTTCCTTTCCAGTCACCTTTCTCACTCACTATGTGTTAATAGACCTCTCTGCATTGAATCATATCTGTTATTAACCTCTGTCTCTCTTCCACAGCGTGTCTTTATCCTGTCTTCCTTCTCTCACCCCAACCAATCACAGCAGATGGCCCCGCCCCTCCCTGAGCCTGGTTCTGCTGGAGGTTTCTTCCTGTTAAAAGGGAGTTTTTCCTTCCCACTGTCGCCAAAGTGCTTGCTCATAGGGGGTCATATGATTGTTGGGTTGTTCTCTGTATGTATAATTGTAGGATCTACACTACAATATAAAGCACCTCGAGGCGACTGTTGTTGTGATTTGGCGCTGTATAAATAACATTGAATTGAATTGAAAGGGTGTGTGAGCCCAGATGGAAATTGCATGTTTTCAACAATGCGTATTTTATTTTTTTTTTAAAATAAAAGCAACATGAGTACGGTACATGTTGAGCTTCCCTTTTAGATCCAGATTTGTGTTAGAAGTTCAAACTGAATGGAAAGAATCATTTTAACAGTACAAAATAGCACAACACAAAGACCAACAAATACAAATAAGGTGATAACTCATCCAGACACATCCCTCTCTCTCTGTGCCACCTACGTCAATTTTCCTCATCTACACCTCCTTTCTGTCTGCCCTTCCCTCCCTCCCTCCCCATTTTGCTCCCCTCCTTTCCTCATCTCCTCTCTAATGCGTCCATCTTTCTCTCCCTCTTCAGCACAGTAGGGGAGAGCAGCTTTTGAAACTCATTAAGTAAAGACCTACAGAGCTCTGTGGTGTGCATGTGTGTTGTGGATGTCTGGTTTTTCCGTACATATTAAGAATTTATGACTTATAACCCTTACTATGTGTCTACTTGTGGACGTACTAATACCAAGAAGAATGTATGAAAGTTGTGCTCATGTGGCTTTTGAAGATTCTTGTCTTTGTTTTAACCATCTGGTTTAACGTTGTGTAAAAAAAGAAAAAAGGCATAACTTCTGGTATCAGATTTCATTTTTACAACCCCATGTCAAAAATGGTGGGAGCCATTTTACTATTTCACAAAAATATTCCCTTATTTTGAATTTGATGGCAGCAGCACATCTCAAAAATGTTGGGACAGTGCCATGTTGTTATAACAGAGGCAGTATGTAGTTTAGTGTTGTCTTGCTGAAATATGGAAGACCTTCCCTAAAAAAGACATTTCTAGGCTGTTGTTCTTAAACCTGTATATGCCTTTTAGTGTTGATGGTGTCTTTCCAGATTTGCACACTGCCAATTCGATAGGTTCTAATCCATTGCCATACTACCAGAGATGCAGTCTTTTAAAATGATTGCTGATAAGAAAGCAGATTGTCCTTCTCCACATTAGTCTCGAGGACACACTGTCTATGTTTTTAAAAAAGGCATTTCAAAGTAGGATTCATCTGACAGTTTTCCACAGTTTTCCTCATATCCATTCTAAATGAGCTTTGGCCCACAAACAGCAGTGTTTCTGGATTCATGTCCCTTGCATTTCTCCAGAACCTTTTGAAAATATGTACTGTAGGTGAAGAGAGATTCAACATTATTATCACTGTACCAAACTACATTACATTATTCTGAATTGGAGATAAATTATCTGAATTTCAGTAGCGGGGTCATGCCTCCAAACACACCCCTTCTGCGTCTTATGTATATATGACCTCCCCAGTTCTACAAGCTGTTCGTTCTCGTTTCCATGCCCCACCCTCACTCCCCTCTTCTCATTAGTACACAGGAATCTGCCAGGTCCGGGAGCCGCCGCCAGTCCCCATCGAGGTTTTCCCCAAACCACAGCTCATTTCTCAATTAAGCCATTCGCCTTTATCTACTAGAAACACTACAAAACCTAAAATGAGGACGTGGGCCCAGCGAGTGAAATGATTCCATGTTGATGTAGAAAGATTTTTGCAGAGTGGTGAACCTCTGTCCGTCTTTACTTTGGAGAAACTCTGCCTCTCTGAGATGCTCTTTTTATACACAGTCATGTTACAGAATTGTTGCCACTCAACCTAATTAGTTGTAAAATGTTCCTCCAGCTGTTTCTTTTCTGTGCCGCTTAATTTTCCAGCATTTTGTTGCCCCATCACATTTGTGTAGATGTGTTGCTGCCATCATATTCCAAATGAGCTGATATTTTACTGACTTAGTAAAATGTGCCAGTTTAAACACTTTTCTATGTCCTGTTGTAAACATTTGCATTTTTTTTATTTACAGAGCATTTTACACAGCATCCCAACTAAATGGAATTGGTTTATAGAACAAACCATTTTGTCAGAAATCTATGAGATCTGCACTCAGACCACAAATAACACTAAGTAATCAAAAATCAGTACTGTGCAATAGTGTGCATTTTTCAAATGCGCATCTTTTTTTGCATCGATAGTGGCTTGATGTTTGCAACCAAAGTTTTATTTTCCTGAATTCTGAATATGAAATCCCCATTTGATTCAAGTCTTTTTCCTAGTCCCAATATTAAGCTCATTAAACCCCTGCAGACTTTGTTTCTGTTGTACATTATTCTTCACTGAACAACTGGTAGGGAAGAAATTACAAAGTTATGAATGTGATTTTTGCATTGACTATGATGTGCATTACACAAAGACTGAAAAAACTCACAGAAAATAAAATCACATGTGCTGCTTTAGTAATCAGAGACATCTGTGAAATTTAAACTTGTGTCTGTAACCACTTGATTTTTTTTTTGTAATTTACAAAACACTGCAGTGTAGTGAGCAATGACTACTTAATGTTTAACAGATGCATGTAGAAATATATTCAAAGAATTCTGAGGCACTGCTAACGACTGTGTGTAATGTGGCGCTGAAGAGCAGCTGAATGTTTGCAGCTAAAACTAAACGCAGATCCAGACAGCACAGCATCTGTCGAGTCCCGTAGTTTCATTTCATTTATCCTTGCGTTCTCATTTTCATATCTTGCTCCACATTTATGAGCTGAGCTGTCCTGTGTGCCTATCGCTGCGCACATGTGTGTCTGTGTGTGTGTGTGTGAGCAGGTGAGAAGCTAAGCTGACAGAGATGGACCACTTCACTTTACTGAGATGACGGTTCCATTGTTAATGATGTTATGTACATCCGGGGGCCAATGAGACACACACACACACACACACACACACACACACACACACACACACACACACACACACACACACACACACACACACACACACACACACACACACACACACACGCCTACAGTACATGCTCACCAACGCTGCAGATGGCAGACAAATAAAGACAAATAAATATGTGCACGCACATATGGCACCAAGATTAAGGTTTGTTATTAATAACTTAAAGCGACAAGAATCGCTCCACTTCAGGAGGCTGATCTGCACTCCGATCACACCTACACACACAGCTACACCTGCACTACAAACTGCTCATATATGAAAGGAGAGGCAGTAAGGGAAAGCATAGCTTAAGGTTTTGTATGCTACTGTGCTTTGAGGAAGTAATGGGACAATCTGCTGGGAAAGAGATGAATTCACTGGGTGCTGCATCCAAGAGTCAATGCACAGAGTGCAAACTGCAGATGTGGACACTGCACTGAGGGTGTGGCTGCGTTCTTTACCAGTGTCTTTGTGGTAGAAGGCATGGCGTTAACTAAGGTAGCAGGAAGTATTTTCCTCTCCCCAAGAGAAGAGTGAAATAACACAAAGTCGGAAAAGGCTGGAGTAGATTTTGTTCTAAACTGAACTTCAGGGACAGTTAAAAGAAAGACATTAAACCCACCAACCTAACGCACAAAGGAAATTAAAACCACAAAACCCGCCTCATCACCAAACAAACAGCAAGTTGCAAGGAAAGAGTGATTTTTTTTTATTGTTTTTACTATGTTTATTATTTTATCGTATTTATTATTCTTATTGTATTTCTTATATTTCTGTTGTTCAGCACTTTGGTCAGCCTTGTGTGTTTTTAAAGTGCTATATAAATAAACTATGATGATGATGTTGGTCATTTGTTTGGTACATTTCACTATTTATTTATTTCATTTATAACGTGAACTACCACTATTTTACATAGGTTTGATTTATATATATATATATATATATATATATATATATATATATATATATATATATATATATATATATATATATATATATATATATATATATATATATATATATATATATATTTCCTTGTCTTTTTTTATTTTTTATACTAATGTGAGAGAGAAACAGCATTATGATTCTCCTGTATGCCGTGTACATGTAGCGAAGTGAGAATTAAAACAACTAATTTTTAAAATCTTTAAAAAAAAAGGTTAGCAACTGTTGGGTCTGCGCTTCCACAGGCCCAGCTGGTTTAGAAACGTATTCCCGTTAACGAAGCAAGGAAGCAAGACGAACAGCTTTAACCGGTTTTTTACTTGCGCAAGGGAAGGCTCTCAGAGCAGCCTCTCCGACCTCGGTCAGACCACTTCGACCCCGGCCTCCTTTTATTGAAAACAGTTACAGTACACACAAGCACCACCCATTGTAACCCCCCCCCCCCCCCCCCCCCATGGTTATAAAAGATAAGGTACTATGTGTGTGTGTGTGTATGCATGTATGTGCGAGCATCTGTATGTGTGTGTGTAGGTGCACGTGAGTGTGTGTGTGTTTGGGGGTGCGTTTGTGTGACCTCCTGCCCACAAAAGGGTCATAAAAGCAGGAAGCAGAACCCTCACATAGGATGTGCCTATAATAAAACACTACAGCCCACCAACAGGCTGGGGAGGGCAACAGAAACAGAAGAATGTCTTTGATCATTCTGCTTGAACTAAGACTTACAAATTTAAGTAACACATTGACAACATTTAACAATTTGACTCCAGCAGCAACATCTTTCTACTATGAAGATTTTGGAGAAGTACTGAAAAAAAAAGAACTTAAATGTGCTGATGAACAAATAATGAAGAAAATCATTTAGTAGCAAAAGTTATGGAGGAATGAAATACAAAGACAAAAATACACAATGTGTATATGTAGGCAACATAAAATGGGTAAAAAAGTTTTCATGTACCTGTAGTGAAGCTACAGATCAGCATGTAAATCTGAAAATGTTGAGATGTAGGAGGGGGACTAAAATTAAGGCCCCTAGACCAGTACACTGTGCAACACGAGTGTCTTTAACACTTATCAGGCCTCCTGTTGGGGGTGTAACAGTTGCACACTGACAGTTTAGTAAATGATTATAGTCCAGAACAGCTTCTCCTCAAAGGGGAAATTATCTTTTAGCATGTTCAATTTCACTCAACAGGGAAAGAAGATTTGCTCCTTAGCGTGCTTTGTGACAATCCAAAGAGCTGAAAGAAAAAAGATATTTTGCTTTCATTTTCTTTCCTGAGGAAATGTATGTGGGCTTTAAAATAAAGAGCAGACAGGAACATGTAGCATTTAATAAGATCATGATGACAGATCAGATTTTGAGTGGCTGTTGCGACAGAACGCTTAATTATGTTGGGGGGTTTGGAGATTACACGTGCTTTTTAACCAGGAAAAACTCCAGAGGCACTCGAAGTAATCAGACCTCCATCTCTTTAAAATAGCTTTTGAATGCATTTATATTTCAGGCTTTTTTGATATCATATATCTTTCTGTGCCAGAAGAGTAAAGTGACTAGTGGCAGTAATGTTTGATAGAAGCAAAGCTCACAAATAGGCCTCGGAGAGACAGATGCATCTACCCCTTTGCAACAACTTGCTAAACTCATTTAAAAAATGTCCAAAGAGTCTCAGTACAGCTAATGCTTGGATCTGGTGGTTCTGTTATGCTCTGACTGGCATTTTTTCTTTCTTTTTGGTTACAATTGTTGTCTAAGACAGACGAGTCACTCGAAATCAATAGAAAGTTGTTCTGAATCATCACCTTTCTGTCACGAAGGAACTGGCTTCTTCCAGGATGCCAGAAGTGTGAGGATTCACTGCAGGTTTCGATTAGGATGAAAACGACGTAAATCACAGGCTATGATCCTTGTAGTCAACAGATCCAAGCCCATTTGATCACCTGTTTGAGATTTTGGACTTTCCACCACTCTCGTTTACATAAGAAAACATAATAATGAGTATTGTATGATAGACCTGAAGAATCAGTGCCATTACATTTCAGTTTATAAGATAAGATAAAATAACCTTTATTAGTCCCACGCGTGGGAAATTTGTTTTGTTAGAGCAGTGGACAGCGCAAAGTTGCATAGAAAAATTAGAGAAAAACACTGGAATAAGATATCAATAAGATACTGTACACAATAGAATAGAATAAAATAAAACAAAATACTATATACAATCGAATAAAATAGAATACAAATGCTATATACAATATGAGTATAATACAATGATGCCAGAAAGAGTATTGCGCTTAGTCTTATTGCACATGTGTGGATGTGTGTGTTTGATCAGTTGAAGTCTTTGTTGTGGAGTCTGACAGCAGTGGGAAGGAAAGACCTGTGAAATCTCTCCGTCCCACATCGTGGGTGCTGCAGCCACTGAAGGAGCTGCTCAGTGCTGTCACAGTCTCATGCATGGGGTGGGAGATGTTGTCCAACAGGGATGACAGCTTAGCCACCATTCTCCTGTCACTCACCACCTCCACTGGGTCCAGAGGGCATCCTAGAACAGAGCTGGCCCTTCTGACCAGCCTGTTCAGTCTCTTCCTGTCCTTCCTGTGTTATTTAATTAAAAAAAATAAATTGATGCGTTCTTATTAGCTTAAGAGTTAATCCATTGAAAACACATAGGAGCGGGTTGCCCCAGTATCTAGAAAACAGTGGCTGAGATGGCATATTTGCCTTTTGTATGTGGCCTGAGACCTGCCACATACAAAGTGCTCCAAAAGCAGAGAACTTGTAACCATTCACGTGCCATGGATGCAAATTTTAAACTCAAGATATGAAGGATCATTCCTGTCCTAGACAGCATCCTAGTCTAAAAGAACATCCTAGTTCTTCTTTGGGGTAAACAGCCTGCACTCATTACAGATGAGCTGGTTGTCCTACGGTGGCCACGCCCATTATGATTATGCACTTGATTTGGGAGGAGTAAGAAAAACAGAGCTCAGTTGTCTGCAATCTCCTGACATTTCCCTTCAATTTTGCACCAATTTATTTTACTCATTTAAGACTCATAATGTGTAAATTCAATCTAAAGTGAGGGTCTGAGTTCAGGAAGACCTAACCGGGGTGGTGGATTATACACAAAGATGACCCTAATTCCTTAACAGTTAATTCCATACTCATGAAAGTCTGCACACTATGACTGAACATCCACTGTACTCATGTACACATTGTGCAAACAATGATGGACCCAGCTTCACATCAGCTTCTTGGTTAATTTAAAGAAGTTGTCAGAGGTTAATATTTCTGCATATTTATGTTCACAGAGCACTAGTGTTGACTGAGCCTCCTCTGTGACAGATTTTGAATGTATTTGACTAAAAACTATCCTCAAACAGAAAAACGTCCAACATTTTACTGGAGGTCAGTAAGGGCTCCCTCAGCTCAGGCTCCTCTAGACTTGGAGTCCAGCTGCCCAGTGAGGAGTACGTTTTACGCTACTACAGGAAATATGCGTCCAGTCTTAACCTCTGGCCGGCCTCTGGCTCCTATGGCTTCTGAGTCTCAGTCTTTTCCCAGTTTTCTGTTTTCGTCTCACCGTTTTACTCCTCGCCCTTCTGTGATTTGAACTGTTTCCGTCCACAGACTTCTTTTCATTCCACACAAAGTTCTCACGTTCAGCTCCTGTTATTACTTCCCTGTTTGTTTAACAGTATCTATCCCCCCACTCACCTTCACCCTTCTTTCTCTTTCCTCTTACACATTTATTCCAGCTGCTGCCCCTGCTCTCTTCTGCAGACGAACACATCAGTGTGTTCACATCCCTCCTTCTCAATCTTCTTCTTCTTCCCTCCCCTCCTCCTCTGTTGCCCCATCCCCCCGGTGCTACACGGATTTCATATTTTCAAAGTCAAATAGCAGTCGCTGGAATGCCAAATAGGACCAGAGACGCATGCGGGTCGACTCTCGCAGGTTGCCATCTCACTTCAAATGAGAAAAGAAGAAACAAAAGACACAGGCTGCGACGCAGATAACAGGAGATGGGATACAAACAGGATATCAAATACAGTATATCTTCCTATTCTCTATCCTATTCCCCTCCCCCTCCCTCTCTTCTCTACAGTTGGAGACCAGGTGCTAGAGCAGGAAGGTGCTTTAATTGTGTAGTGGGGGAGATGAGAAGGGAGGGTGTGTTTTTGTGTGTCTGCATGTGTGTGTACTTAGGAGAGGCAGCAGTAGCAGATAATTGGAGAGGCACACCTGGATGCTGGTCACCTATCAACCCTGACCCTCTGCCCTTCAAACCAGCATAATTCACTCTGGGTGCATACTGTGTGTGTGTGTGTGTGTGTGGTGAACTTTTCCTGCCCAGCCAGCATGCTATTGTGCGTGTATGCCCATCTTTACTGACTGTCCATGTCCAGCAGTCAGTGTGTGGGCAGGTGTGTGTGTCTGTCCATCTTCAGTGTGTGTGTGTGAGAGGGAGATGGTGCTGGTGAGCAGTAGGTCATGCAAGTCTGCTATAAAAGATTCAGGAATGACTGATGACCTCGACCAAGTGAAAAAGCTCTCACTTTCTCAAACAGTCTTCTATGGGAGACAGTTTTTTTTCTTTTTAATGTAACCTTTGCTTTGGCAAAGAAAACACATCAAAAATTCCCTTTCAGCGCTGCACCCTGTGCAGAGGCTGTCCACTGGTTTAGTGAAAAAGCTCGGCTGCATTGTTCATGGCCCAGGATTTCAGACTGGTGTCAAAGATGCAAAATCATTTTGTAACACACCGAAAACTAGAAGGTGAACTAAAGTTACTGTACAGATCCAGTCAGTGAAGAATTCAAAGCAGTGCTACTAGTCGTGGTTGTTATTGGACTTTCATCAAGGAAAAGAATATTCAAAGCTTCTTATTAAATCATTACATCTCAGAGTAGTATCACTTTTTACTTTTGTATTATTAACCAAATGTATTTTTACACTAGTTGCTGAACGTGTTCATAATTATTCATATTTTTGCTGAGATTGCAGATTAATATCACTGCTGGTAATCAGGAATACTGTCATCAGTGTGAGGTTAGTTTTCAGCAACAAGTCAGATGTGATTCACTCAGGTTAACTGATACTCATTAGAGCTGATTGTATATTTCTGTTTTCCCACCTGTGATATTTTCACATTGCCTGCTTAATCACAAAGCCCACTAATCTGTGACAGTTTAAGTTATGACTATCAACTCTGGTGCAGCGTCCAGGCTTCTACTGAAGTGCTCGTCTTTTCAGCATGCTGCAACACTGCGGTCCTTATTTTTTCAATAGGCATGAGTCCTAATATACTACATAATCATCATTCATCTCCTGTATTTCTTTGTTCCTAACAAAGTTAATGTGTATCACTCCTTTAAGCTAAGCTTTAAAATCTCACACTCTACAATTCAGCCTTCAGCCTTTTTTTTTGGTAGCAATTAATTCATACTCTGCAGAAAAAATAACAATCATTAAGTCACTGTGGTTGTGTCAGAGACTCTTTTATGTGCTGTTTAGTCCATTTTTCGACTAATGGACCGTATCTCTGCCTGTCAGGCAACCACAGGAGCTGTGGCCACACTGACTGACCCACAATGTGTACTTAAACTGACAGCATTTACCCGTCAAATCCCCCAAAACATTCTTCTTGCTCATGTGATAAAAGTAGCATAGTTGTAACTTGTTTTAATAAAAAACAGATGTAGTCAATTTATGAACTTGAATCAAAGTCAGAGATTAAAAATATAACCACAGTATTTACACAAACACAACAAGTCAAATGGCTTAAGATGCTAGAATTATGTCCTTCCACCACTTAATGCTGTTTGACCAGTTGTACTATTTAATATAAATATTTAATGTGAAATCATTTAAAAATGTAACAGTACAAAATGATGTAGGTTTAAAGAAAGAATGAATAAATATTCCACCACAGTAGATCAGTCTTTTCCAGCAGAGCATCATCTACAGCTCATTGTCCCACAAATCCAAAAAAGGGGAGGAGATGACCCTGTCCCATTTACTGAGATCATCGGTAGACTTTTGGAGTTTAAGAGTCAATAAATATTGAAAAAGACTTTGTTCTGTGATGTAACTGCAGCATCATGGGCCGCAGGTTCTAACTTGTTAATAATGTAGTGAATGACGGTCAGGTTAAAGTTAATCTTTCCACTCAGGAGTGTGGCTGCTTCTCTCCATCAACATCACAGCAGCTGCATCATCAATTGCAAAACCAACAAACCATGAATGACTGTGGGATTTTGTAGACAGCAGCGCTGGTTCATAACTGACATTCAACCAGCTGAAATAACCCTAATCCTGAACATCTGATGTAGCTGGTCAGCCGTGTGTTTAATATTCAGTAGGATCATTTATAACATTTTTGCGAGGCTCCTGTAGAATCAGGTCCTCCAAGTGTTTTTTTTCCCTTTTTATTTAGTTAATGGTAGTTTTCAAGTTGAAATAACAGCGGTACAGTGTGGCATAAAGAAGAGCTCAAACAGATTGCAGTGCCATCTCTACTGTCACAGGATTGTAAATTGACTGATTCTTATATAGCGCTTTTCTACTCTCCTGGAGTACTCAAAGCACTCTGTTCAACATACCACATTCACTTTCTGCTTTTTAGTGCTTCCTAACTAACATTCATACTCCAATGAATGCTTCAGAGAGCAACTTGGGGTTAGTATCTGGCCAAGGATACTTGGTATGCAGACTGGGGGAGCCAGGAATCGAACCACTAACCTTTCAATCAGTAGATGACCTGCTCGACCCCCTGAGCTACAGCCACCCCAATCACTGAAACTGTGAGCACTGAAAGCTAGAGTTATAGGACCCTATGACAGAAGGCTAACAAATGTTTAAACAGGTACGTTTACAGGAACTTCAAAGTTATGAACACTAGAACAGGCAGCCGATAATTGTGCATGAAAGTGTATCTGAGCACAAGTATGCAATAGGGATGGTGTGTTGGAGAAGAAACAAGATTTAGATTTTGCCAAAGGATTAATCTTAATTACTGGAGAAAGTGGAGTTTAAATCTTACTTGATTATATTTACCAACAGTCTGAGGAGGGATGATTGTCTGGAGAAGCTCAGTGGAAATGAGGAGAGAGTGGTGGAGCATGAGCAGGCAGGTACGTTGCAGGTGAAAATTTCTTTGACAGGAGTTAGCTGGTTAGCTATTTGAGTGAGAGCAGATTTGGATTCAGGAAAGTCCACGAGAACACAGGAATGTCAAAGAGGAAACGTCAGCACACTTTTTCCTGGAAGAGTTACTGGAAACAGGCGAGAGGGCAAAGTTAAACAGGTCAGCAAGCAAGAGCTAGTTCTGAGCATGAAGGAGCAAAGTAGCACCAGTGAGAATGCAGAGGGGAAAAAAGCCCCAGTCTGGGGGGTTAGCCATATTATTTGTCAGATAATTCCATTAATAAGGAGCCCACAGCACAAACATAGCTGACTGGTCCAGTCTCATTACTCTGATTAACAAGTAAATCCAAGCAGACAGCAGCTGGCTGCAGCTGCCTGTGTTTTGACACGCCCGTACCCCTAGCACCTGTGTCCAAAAAAGTGGGTTTTATTTTTTCATGTATACATGTCTGCATATAGGCAAACTAAAAAAACTGCATGATATCATTATCATTCACTACTGCACAGACAGTGTGAGATTTTCAAACCTAATGTAAATCCCAGCACTTTTTAGAAGGAATAAATCTGAGAATTAAAAAACTATGAGTTCAGTTTTGATTTGCATCTCTTTGTTGTTGCGTTTTAATACCTAAATAAGTAACAATAATTAAAATAATTTCATTGTAAATATGGAATAATGCTCCAGAAGGCAGACATGTAACATTCTGACAGTATGGCAATGAGAGCTCCCCTCTGCAGCTTCTATGCTTAAAGTCAACAAGGACAGCATAATTTTTGCCGTAGTTTTACAGTCCTACTTGTGGTGAAAGAGTCTTGTCTACAACATGCAATCTCATTTTCTGTCGTTCTCGTGAGCTAAATTCAAACTAGAGGCAGTGCGGGATCTGTTTTGTGGGTGTTTTACAACACAGTCTTTGCAGTGCTACAGTGACTTCATTTCCATCCTGCCTCAGTGTCTTTTAATCCTGTAGTGTGTGCCCCTAGCTTTAACCTTATTACCCTGCACACCCAGGGGACATGTAATGAAACAGTTCCTTCATTCAGGAGGTCAATTTGCTCGCTTTTCTTTATGAAGTCTAAAGTCTTCTTCATCCCATTGGCATACCTGCCTGTCTGATTTTCCTCCACTCTAGCTCTCCCTTAATTAGCTCATACACTTGTGTGTAAGCGTTAGAGTAATCAAGACAGAGAATTCCTGTCTTATACTGACTTCATTGAGTCTAGGTTTGATGTATCAGTTGCAATATTCCCTCTTCTTACTCCTTACATCTTAAAAAAACTCATGTTGATGGCTTGACTGTTTGCCTGTGCACAGACAGATTGTTGCTCTGGTTTTCTGCCTCTGAAACAGGAAAATCAAGCGTTACCAATTACAGATGACACACACAGAGCATCGCAGGCCCCGAGCTGTCATCACATTCAATCCAGCTGTCAAGGAATCAAAACAGATCAAATGCAGAAATACAAAGAAAAAAGTATGCTCATTTGGCAAACAAAAAACTATTTGTTCTTCAGCAGCCCTCCGTGAAGTCACTCTTGCAATCAGTTACATCATGATCAACATTTTGTCCTTGGGTAATTCATCAGTCAGTCAGTGGTTAGTGTTAGGTTTATATTGTGGATTGTCATTTATGCTTAGAAATATATAATCATATATGCTTAGAGGTGTATAATCGATTGTGTAGTGATAGGATGTGTGATCCTTAGTAGTCTGCAAAGACTCTGTGTGCATTCCAGAGTGCTCTGGCAAACACATCCTAAGGTCATGAGAGAGGTCGTACCTTCTCTTACTGTTTCATGGTATGGTAAAGACATCTATGTCTGTTTAAGTATAAGTGCCTTTTGTTTAGATGAACTGCTGGACTTCCAGGCCCAGCAGATTTAGGGGAGTCATTCACAGGGTCACCCCCCCCCCCACACACACACACGCACACCTACACGTACACACAGACGGTACTCCTTGTTCACATGTATGCCTATGTAAGATGTCATATGCTAATGAACTTATGCATATTCATGTAACCTCATGCAAAAATTCATGTAACCACAATAAAGAGCAGTGCTACGATGGAGCTAACTGAGAGTGACTGGGGTTCGAGCAGCAGAAACAGCACTCATCACGGTTCTCTCCCTTGTGCACGAGATTACCCAAAGAACTTTGGTGACTTGCATCTTGTTTTTGCTGTTGTAGTAGAATTGTCTCATTCCAGCAATAGGTCTGTGCTAGACAAACCTATCAGTTAGGTAAATCGTATACGTGCTATTCGCTTTAGAACAGTAGTTACAGAGTATGACTGTCACACCCTCATGCTAAGAGTTACTTATTATCATTTCACATATGTTACATATGAGGCTAATATTAATGTAACTTTGCAGGTAGTTTGCATGAACAAAACTAATCCAAACTGAAAATAGCTTTCAGCTCTAAGGGGAAAATCCACAAATACCTCAAAATATGACAATACTTCAATCAAGAACATTATGATTACTGTTGCCAAATTTCCACTAACAGTGTGATTTATATGCTGTACATTTAATTTTTATCAGTTGACAAGCTAATGTAGATATAATGGAACAGATGGACAAAACTGGCAATCTACTCATGCCACATATTATCTATGAAGAAGAAACTTTCATTACCTATAACCCTTGGCAAAACCAAGGAACACAGGAATATCTCATTATCTTCACATCACCTCATGCTTAAATTAGCACCTATGGACAATTTAGAGTTCACTTTTCACAGTCTTTGGATGTTTTTGGACTGTGGGAGGAAGTGAGAATCCAGGTTAGACGAGGAGGACATACAAACCACACAAAGAAAGGTCTTGGTTTAAACCCAGGAACTTCTTCCTGTATTACCAGTGCCAACAGTGCTAACCACCACACCACCCTGCAAATGCTCATGCACACTCAAATCTTCTCAAAAAGATAACGAGCTAGTTCAACCTCCAATATCCTGAGCCTGAATTTTGTGTAAATGGCAACTTACACAAAACTAAATCCATTCTAAATCCACCCCTTGGGACCCTGCCCCCTTAACCCTGAGACAGATGAGTAGATGTAATATTATCTACAGCTACTTTCAGTACCATTGATATTCATTTAGACTCTTTTTCTCCAATCGATCTTTCTGAGTTAACTTCAATAATTACTTCCTCCAAACCATCAACGTGTCTTTTAGACCCCATTCCTACAAAACTGCTCAAAGAAGTCCTGCCATTAATTAATTCTTCAATCTTAAATATGATCAACCTATCTCTAATAATCAGCTATGTACCACAGGCCTTCAAGCTGGCTGTAGTTAAACCTTTACTTAAAAAGCATCTCTAGACCCAGCAGTCTTAGCTAATTAGCTAAGCCAATCTCCAACCTTCCTTTTATATCAAACATCCTTGAAAGAGTAGTTGTCAAACAGCTAACAGATCATCTGCAGAGGAATGGCTTATTTGAAGAGTTTCAGTCAGGTTTCAGAGCTCATCACAGCACAGAAACAGCTTTAGTGAAGGTTAAAAATGATCTTCTTATGGCCTCTGACAGTGGACTCATCTCTGTGCTTGTCCTGCTAGACCTCAGTGCAGCGTTCGATACTGTCGACCATAATATCCTATTAGAGCGATTAGAGCACGCTGTAGGTATTACAGGTACTGGACTGCAGTGGTTTGTATCATATCTATCTAATAAACTCCAGTTTGTGCATGTAAATGGAGAGTCCTCTTCACACACTGAGGTCAATTATGGTGTTCCACAGGGTTCAGTGCTAGGACCAATTCTGTTTACATTATACATGCTTCCCTTAGGCAGCATCATTAGAAGACATAGCATACATTTTCACTGCTATGCAGATGACACCCAGCTCTATCCGTCCATGGAGCCAGATAACACACACCAATCAGTTAAACTGCAGGAATGTCTTAAAGACATAAAGACCTGGATGGCCGCTAACTTTCTGCTTCTTAATTCAGATCAAACTGAGGTTATTGTACTCGGCCCTGAAAATCTTAGAAATATGGTATCTAACCAGATTCTTACTCTGGATGGCATTACCTTGGCCTCCAGTAACACTGTGAGGAACCTTGGAGTCATTTTTGACCAGGACATGTCCTTCAATGCACATATTAAACAAATATGTAAGACTGCTTTCTTCCATTTGTGCAACATCTCTAAAGTTAGAAATATCCTGTCTCAGAGTGACGCTGAAAAACTAGTTCATGCATTTATTACTTCCAGGCTGGACTACTGTAATTCATTGTTATCAGGAAGTCCTAAAAACTCCCTGAAAAGCCTTCAGTTAATCCAAAATGCTGCAGCAAGAGTCCTGACAGGGACTAGAAAGAGAGAGCATATTTCTCCTGTATTGGCTTCCCTTCATTGGCTTCCTGTTAAATCCAGAATTCAAAATCCTGCTCCTCACATACAAGGTCTTAAATAATCAGGCCATGACCTTGTAGTACCATATCACCCTATTAGAGCACTTCGCTCTCACACTGCAGGCTTACTTGTTGTTCCTAGAGTATTTAAAAGTAGAATGGGAGGCAGAGCCTTCAGTTTTCAGGCCCCTCTTCTGTGGAACCAGCTTCCAGTTTGGATTCAGGAGACAGACACTATCTCTACTTTCAAGATTAGGCTTCAAACTTTCCTTTTTGCTAAAGCGTATAGTTAGGGCTGGACCAGGTGACCCTGAATCCTCCCTTAGTTATGCTGCAATAGGTGTAGGCTGCTGGGGGATTCCCATGATGCATTGAGTTCCAGTCACCTTTCTCACTCAGTACGTGTTAATAGACCTCTCTGCATTGAATCATACCTGTTATTAATCTCTGTCTCTCTTCCACAGCATGTCTTCCTTCTCTCACCCCAATCGGTCGCAGCAGATGGCCCCGCCCCTCCCTGAGCCTGGTTCTGCCAGACGTTTCTTCCTGTTAAAAGGGAGTTTTTCCTTCCCACTGTGGCCAAAGTGCTTGCTCACAGGGGGTCATATGACTGTTGGGTTTTTCTCTGTATCTATTATTGTACGATCTACTGTACATTATAAAGCGCCTTGAGGTGATTGTTGTTGTGATTTGGCGCTGTATAAATAAAATTGAACTGAATTTAATTGAATGAGTAGCTCTGTTGCCAAAGATCGTTAAAGGGATCCTCCTACATCGGCATCCTCAGGTTAGCAGCACTACATTCCTGCTATATGCAGAACAGATAGCCCTCCTGACCTGTGTGAAGTGTTTCTTCATGGCTGACTTGAAATTATGCTCCATGGCCTCAAAAAACCCCTCCCACACCTGAGTTTCTGCATTGCCAACCATCAAAGCCCCCCCTCTCCTTTTAAAAGCTCCCACCATGTTGATAGGACGTCTTTAGCTCAATGGCTCACTTTCCCCAGTGTCCACCGCCTTGTTGACTGTTACAGCGGCAGCTCCTGGACCTGGAACAAGATGCAGACATTTAAGCTGGAGACTACAAGCAGCTGCAGGAATAGCATCAAACGATGCTCAGAATTAGTTCGTGGTACAACAAAGTGAATGCACATCAACGTTACTAACATGTTTTTAAATGAGAAGTGTCATTTAAAAACAATTAATTACACATTATCTTTATTTCTTTAATATCATACTTTTTTTGATGAACACAAGAGGGACCAGCTGTCTCTGCAGGAACACGCATGTATCATGTCACAAAAGGTGACACAAGATGAGGGCCAAAAAAAATAAACTTTACCGATCATGACAACTATATGCTGAGGTCAACAGGCTCAAGAATGCTAACTGTGACTCTAATCACTGGAACACAAATGAGACATCTAATCAATAGTGAGGAGGTGAAGTTTGGGAAAATACAAATGAGCTTTTAATGATTATAGCAATGCTCTGGATCTGTCAGAGGAACAATAAAAATGATAAACAAAATCTTACCAATGCGCTGCCTTCCTTACACCATCATCTGAGTCTTCACATGTCTCCCCATCACTCTATTCTCTTTTAAAAAACCCAAACCTTTAGCTTTTCCTTTCATTTAGTTCTTGTCTTCTGTCCTGCACCCGTGTCTTGTCCTCTGTGTGTGAAGAACAAAGAGGATGTTGTCCAGCGGGTGATGACAGAGCTGCTGAGGGTCAGTGTGATATTTCGATGTGATATTTTCATTGCCAGCTTAAATGTCTTTTGTGAACACAATTATCACCCAGCAACCACAGAAAGAAAGACTGGCTGATACAGACAAACTACAAAGAGGATCCACTTTCCACCAGGAGTCTTTTCCTCTTGGAAAGGTTATTATTCCAGAAAACACTACCCTGGAGATATTGATGCACCAACATTTAACCTTGTAACTGTGGCACTCATGTTTCCACAGTGTCCGTGGGAATCTCACCATTCCAAGCAGAAACATCTTGTTTCACTGGTTGCAGGAGTTGTGTGAAAGTGAAAGAATGAGGAAAAAAATGAATGTAGCCTCTGAACATGGAGGACAGTGTATAGGTATTATTTAAATAATATCTCATTTAAATAAAAGCTGTGTGTCATTGTCCAAATACTTATTAACTTGACAGTATACAGTAGTGTAAGTTTACTCACATTTAAAATCAAACATTATAGCTGCCAGACTTACATACACTGAGCTGCTGTAAACATATGTGCACACGAGCGCGCTCCTGCAGGCCAGCACACTTATTACACATAAGCTTACTGACGTGACCAAAAAGAAGTTAATTATCCAAACTTATATTCCAGCTTCTTAACGCTGAGAATGCTTATGTAATGAATAAAGTTTTAATAACGCATTAAATTAAAACATGCAATATGAAAAATATATATTCATAAATAATTTCCAAGTGGTTCAACCTTCAGACAAGAGGATAGCTGGTCTGGAATATTTTTTACATTTTCTCTGGTCTGTTTGAAATGGTACCCTGTATTGGTGTTCAGATGAGTTTTTTTTAAATGGAAGACTGAGGCAGCGGGAGTGTTGGGACAACATGCTATCACATCCCCACCACTCCAGCAGCAGCAGCATGTCATAAAAAGCTGCTCAGAAACAAAAAAACAGTGATGACAGGGATATCTGCTGCATCACTGCTGATAGATGGACAATCTGGCAGACACAGTCCGAGGCAATTAAGTTATAATTTCTGAAAGCTCGTTTCCATCTTTTGACCTCATCTGTGAGCGATCTGCGTTTATTTTGATATGTCTGCAATAACGCACTCATAGAGAAATCAGATAAATCAGATGAGATAAATGAGTCAGCTCACTTCAGCTTATTTTTTTTATTTTTTATTTTTTATTTTTAATACATTCTTTAGTGGGAGACCTGGACAACATTAAACACTGAATGCACCATTATCTTGGAAGGAAACTGCATCATTCATGAGGAACGATATGTTTACCATTATTTTGTTGAGTTCCAGTAAACCTCCGTCTATGGATGCCTCATTAAAACACCAGGATGAATGAACAAAGACAAGAAACAAAAGAGAAAAATTTTAAACACATGCACCACGCAGTCTAATAGACCTGAGTAGTTATGATAATCCAGGAATGTGAATGAATGATAATAACGGCCCTTTTCCTCACTACACATAACCTGTCGCCACAGGCAGCGTGAGACAAATCCTCATGTATCTACAATGCAAATCAGCATATTCACCAACATATTGGCTTATTTATAATGGCTGCTTTTGAAAATGTAACTGGTGTTGGAGTTGCTTTCTTGTGGAACAAAACTTCTTACAGTGCATTTGTGTTTGTTTTCTACCATGCACAAATAACAGCAACGTGTAGTGGCCAACTGAAGAGAGGTAGTGAAACGTCTCCAGGACTTTTCTTTTACAGTTGAAGTGCTAAAATGCCACAATCTAAAAATAATAAAATTTTAACTATTAGTGCCATATATGATACAGTAAGTCTTAAACAATTGTCCTGTTTGGATAAGAGTTTAAGAGGAATAAACTGATAAATAATATGATGCAAAAGATGTAGAGAACATTTATCAGACTGTTGGAAAATTTTTCCAGGCGAACCTGTGAGGTTGAGAAACCCGTTGAGAGCAGCTGATATGTCTGCTAATTATACTAAGAATTATACTAATTTTGCTATACTTTAGTTATGCTAATACAATAATACAGAGAAAAGCACAACAGTCAAATGGCCCTCTATGAGCAAGCACTTGGCATCAGTGGGAAGGAAAAAGTCCCCTTTGACAGGAAGAAACCTCCAGCGACACCAGGCTCAGGGAGGGGTGGTTATCTGCTGCTACGACTCTTCGCTGCAATTTTTGAATGGCTCAACTATGGAATAATAATGATTGCTTTATAATAGGGATGAATAATCATAGACTCAATGTAAGGACTCACTTCTCCGAAAGTTGATTCTGTTCATCTGGACGTAGCGTTTTGTGGGAGAAACGTTTCGTCACTCATCCAAGTGACTTCTTCAGTCTCAGCTGACTGCAGGTTTCAATCTTATAAACAGTACATTTGCATAATGACTGAAACCAGCCCACTGAAGGAACAATGGGCTGTGAGGTCAGTTCCTTAATCATAATTATGCAAATTCTCATGACCATTGATCAGCAATCACTGACCAAAACCCACTGATCAAAGACCATAGATCCAAAGCCATGAGTACCATTCACAGAGAGTTGGGGAATGGCTGCAATCACAGCATTGTAAGATGGTGACAGATGTACCCTTAGGCCCCCTCCTCGATTCAGAGATGGTCTTTCCCTTTTCACGTAAATGGCCTCCTTGACTCCGCCCTCAAACCAGCGTTCCTCCCTGTCCAGGATGTGTACATCCTCATCATTGAAAGAGTGTCCACTGGCCTGTAGGTGTAAATAGACTGCAGAGTCCTGGCCTGACGAGGTAGCTCTTCTGTGTTGTAGCCAGAGGTTGTTTGGTTTCCCCGATGTATAAATCCTGGCAATTCTCCTGGCACTTAACACTATGTTACTCTGTTTGTGTCGGGGGACCCGATCCTTGGGATGGACCAGTTTTTGGCGCAGCATGTTTTGGGGTTTAAAAGCCACAGAGACCCGGTGTTTAGAAAAAATGCATCTCAACTGCTCCGATACTCCTGACACATATGGGATCACTACAGGTTTTCGCTTGGGCAGCGGTTGTCCTTCTCTCCTGGATCTGCTGGAGCTTTCTTTAGGAGCCTTCCCAGCTTTGACAAAAGTCCAGCTGGGATAACCACATTTACTCAGGGCCTTCTTGATGTGCTGGTCTTCTGCCTCCCTGGCCTCTGTGTCAGTGGGGATGGTGTTTGCTCTGTGTTGTAGCGTCCTGATGACACCCAGTTTGTGCTCCAGTGGATGATGAGAGTCAAACCTTAGATACTGATCCGTATGTGTAGGTTTACGGTACACGTCAGCTTTTAGATGTCCCCCATTACTGATGGAAATCTCACAGTCTAAGAAGGCTAACCTGCCACTTTTCATATCCTCCCTGGTGAATTTGATGTGTCGGTCCACCGAGTTAATGTGATCCGTGAAATGTAGTACGTCCTGAGATTTGATTTTCACCCAGGTGTCATCCACATATCTGAACCAATGGCTTGGTGGTGTTCCAGGGTAGGATAGCCAAGCCATCTCTGAATCGAGGAGGGGGCCTAAGGGTACATCTGTCACCATCTTACAATGCTGTGATTGCAGCCATTCCCCAACTCTCTGTGAATGGTACTCATGGCCATTGATCAGTGGTCTTTGATCAGTGGGTTTTGGTCAGTGATTGCTGATCAATGGTCATGAGAATTTGCATAATTAAGATTAAGGAACTGACCTCACAGCCCATTGTTCCTTCAGTGGGCTGGTTTCAGTCATTATGCAAATGTACTGTTTATAAGATTGGGGAAACCTGCAGTCAGCTGAGACTGAAGAAGTCACTTGGATGAGTGATGAAACGTTTCTCCCACAAAACGCTACGTCCAGATGAACAGATTCAACTTTTGGAGATTTACTTTCCTGGATGATTGAGAATGCATCAAGACGTAAGGACTCACTTGTGTCAGCAAATTTCAGGAGGGAGAAGGCCTAACTATGGAAAGGACGTGAGGAAGAGGACAAAGAAGAATGTTAAGGAACAAAAAAGAAAAAGACCACCACAAAGATTGGAGACCCACGAGCAATAAAAGTCCCAGTCGCTTCAGTCGTCAAATATCCACAGCTGAAGTGAAAATCAACGATGAAAAAAGAAACCAAAACCAAAAAACAAGACTGCAGGAGAAAAGGCAGAGTCAGACAGACAGATGGAGGCATTGTGTCTTTCCTGCTCTCACACCAGCTCATCTTAATGGACAAGCTGTACTGTGAGCTGTTTAGTTGAGTAAATTTCTCAGGTACAGTCTATCCGGTCTCAATATGACATGTAAATCCCAGAGGTGGGTGTAAGAGGGGGAGGGAGAGAAGGTAGAGAGCTACTGAAGAGTGAAGAGAAGCAATGCGAGGCAGAGTAGTTGTCATGCATTCTTCTCATCTGTTTTTAATAAAAACCCTTTATCCTCTGAGATTCACTGCACCAGTAATCACCTTTCCTCACCTCCTCTGCCTTCACTTTTTCTCTCCATCTCTTAACCTTCACACTGCTGTAATTTCATATTTAACTCTAAACAGTAAAAATGCATTAAAGTGATGGTTCATAAATGCAGAGTCAAGCTCTTCAGCGTTGTTTATTATGGAGCTGTTGCCTTAAAGCACTCAATGTTTTGCAGAGTCTTTGCTGGTTGGCGAAAAAAAAAGAAACACAAATAAAACTTTCAGCCTTTTCTTCAGTTTGTCAAATAACATATGCCAGCTGACAGGTTCACTGAATATGTAATAATTTTACCATCAAGCTGGACTAAAAGTTGCGCTCTTAGTGTTTTACACCGAACGACTTAACAGTAATGGCAGTCTGGTGAGGAAGGAGCGGCTAGCAGGTCTAGCCAGTCTAATCAGTTAAACAGAACAACAGGCCTTTATTGGGTCTGTTAACACAACAAGACCATACCAGCCAGGTCTCCACAGCTCTACTCTGTCTGTACATACATGTGCGGGGTTAGGTAGTCGTTACAATGGTATGGTTTCTCTCGGAACAGCTACACGGCTGCCGCTGCACTCACACACACTAGGAGTCTCCCCAGCTACTACAATAGCAGGACAACACCCCCTAGTGGTGCTTTACCACAATAATAAGGGTTGTTACAGACTGCAGTTTCTTCTGTTTGCCTGCTTGTTGTATGTCCTGTGTGATCCCATTCCTCTTATCAGTTCTGTTTACATTTACAGTATTTTGCTGGATTACCAACAAATTCAACTTCTTGAAATGTAATTTTGTAATTTTGGTTGAAATAAATGTATTTGTTTTACTTAAAATTCAATTTAATTGAAAATATAAGATAGATTCTATAGACTTCAGCTTTTTAATCTTTTTGCTGATGTGTTCAGATTTCTTAGGGAGTTACAATAACATGCACCTGCAATGCTCCTCTCCTTGTACAGCATAATTCAAGGACCCAAATTTATTTATTTTTTTAAAGAAAAAGGGATAGAATAAAAATATAAATATGAAGACAAGACAACACAATTCCAGAGTACCAGCCTGCGGCTAACTGCACCTTGCAACCCACCTGCAGCAGAGTCTTGTTGTTTTAGACTCTCTCTCCTTCTTCCTCCTGTCTGCTCTGTCACTCTCTCTCCACTCTCTTGCCATCTCTCCTGTGGTATGAAAACTTTATTGGATGCTGGCGCAGTCCTTGAGGGGAAACACTTTAAATGTCTCTGCAATTATACTTCTAATAATGGCTTCACACACATACACATACTGTGACATGCATGCAGCTGGGGACTGACAGTGACACAAGTGGAAGTTACTCTGTCACTCTGTAAGGCTATTAATCTCTGTCACCTGAAGCTGTGCACATGTGTGTGCAAATGTGTGAGAATAGAAGCAAGCAGAGTGTACACATCCATCTTGACCTAGACGATCGACAGCTTGCCAAAGGTGCAGAGTGATTTAGTCAGCACATCACCTTAGATTAAATTCCACATTGTTGTTTTGGGAAGACAATATACACTCACAAGCTACTTCATTAGATACACTTATTCCACTGCTTGTTAACTCAAACATATAATCATCCAAGGCAGACAGGGTCGAGATGACCTGCTGAAATTGAAAACCAAGCATCACATTGAGGAAGAACAGATGACTGAAGTGAATTTGAAGGTGGCATGATTGTTGCTGCCAGACAGGCTGATCTGGGTATTTTAGAAACTGCTGATCGACGATGATTGTCCTACACAAAATTCTCTGGGGTTTACTGAGAATGGCACAATGTTGTTGATACCAGAGGTCAGAGGAGAGCTTCAAGCTGATAGGACAGTAACTCAAATAACCAGCTGTTACAGCCAAGTTATGCAGAAGAGCATCTCTAAATGCATAAGACATTTAAACTCAAAGCAGATAGGCTACAGCAGCAGCAGAGGACCACATCAGGTGCCACTTCTGCCAGCTAAGAGCAGGAAACTAAGGCTACAATTCCCATAATTCCCATGGGCTCACGAAAATTGGACAATAAAAGATTGGAAAAATGTGGCTGGCTCAGTCGAGTCTGTTTTTCTGCTGATTCTCACTGGGAATTAATAAAATTAATTGCTTTCGATGCAGACAAAGCCCTTACTGCAGTTGTAAAGTGTCACAAAACGGCCAGAGGCCGAGTACCAAAAATCAAACCCACGTGCAGGAAACCCAAAGCGGAGGCTGAGGAAAGGGTTTAACAAAGGTTTATTAACTAACACAAAAATGATGTTTACGATAGTGCTTGACTTAAGGCTTGACACATGGGGCGTGAGGGTCTTGGCCAGGGGAGAGGGATAAGCAAGGGGACAGGTCCAAGAAAGCAACGGCAGCTGGCTGGTGATTAGGTACGTACTGGAAGAGAGGAGAGCAGTGTTAGAGCGGTAGCCAATGAGGAGTTCTGGACAGGGTGGAAGCTATGAAAATCTTCGTCTTACTGTGCAGGTGGGAGATGGAAGCGTTGAGGGAGAGGTGGTGCGGTCCAGGTGGGTTTGGTGGTGTGTGGCAGCTGTCCTGAGCGGTGAAGGTCCCGAGGTGGTGTAAGGGCAGGAGGGCAGGCAGGTGAGGCAAGGAGGTGAGGCGGGTTAACCAGATTTCCAAGACGAGTGGTTCAGTGTGATGGAGTTTCCAGGAGTAAATAGGGTAGTTGACGAACTGGCGAGGAAGCAGTGTCAGCAAGCAGCTTAAATCTCCAACCTGATTGCCTCAATCAGCTTCAGGTGAGGGAGGCTGTAGGCTCTGCCCATGGGTGGATACCAGGGAGGTCCAGACCTTCAGTGGAATTTTACAGCCACACACCCAGACCATGACATAAAGGGGTTAGATGGCTCATAGCAGCAGGCCAGAAATCCCATCCTTGCAAAGCATCCCCCAGGGCCATGGTCAAAGACCTTCTCCAAGTCCACGAAGCACATGAAGACTGATTGGGCAAACTTTCACGCACATGCAGGTATTCTCGAGAGGATAAAGACTTGATCCAGCATTCCATGACTAGGATGAAAACTGCATTGCTGTGTTGTCTAACGAGGCTGACATAGACAACCTAGCAACGTCAGCAAGGAACTCAGAGTAAATATCGTTAGCCTCAGGGACCACCAACGAGTTGTTTAACTACCTTATTGACCTCGTCCCTATTGATGGGTGAGTCATCCCACTTGTCCACAGACTCTGTTTCCTCAGTCGGTCACCTGACGGTTTGCCAGAGTCACTAAAAGAGCTTACTAAAAGTCTTCTTCAAAAGCATTAGCAAACTCTTCCCACATACAATTTTATTTCAGCCACCGCCAGAGCCACACTGTGCTTGGACTGCCAGTACCTGTCAGCTGTCTCCAGAGTCCCACAGGTTAACTAATCCCAGGACTCCTTCTTCAGCTTGATGGCTCACTCCACCTCCAGTGTCCATGTTGTTGAAGTGCAGGCCTGTCCAGCACAACACCCTGTTATCTGATCCAACTCACAGTTAGGTCATGACAGCTCAGCTCCTGAACACAAAGCCAAAAATTGACCTGCGACCTAGGGTAGCCTGGTGCAACTTATAGTTGAACATGGTGTTAGTTGTAGACAAACCGTGGTTAACCCTTTTCTCCACTGGGAAAAAAACCCAATGTACATGCAGCGAGCAGGGTGCCTGTATGTTGGGGATACGCAGTTCTGCAAGTTTAACAGAGTCCAGCCTCTTCATATTCTCATCATTGATTCCCTGTTCAGTGCGGCACCATAATCACATTCTGATGTACGTGGAGCAGAAGCAGGATTCTAAAAATGAGTATGTGACTGTTGCGGCATCTTTGAAGCAGCGTTAATGAATGTCCAGATTTCATCTCCCACACTAAAGAAGCTCAAATATACTGGCTGCCTCTTCAGAAAGCTGTGAAAAAAAACTCTCTTCAAAGCTGGGAATTGTTGTCCACTTAAACGCTGTTTGTGTGTTTGTGTGTTTGTGTTCATTTGAGAAATTTACACCTCCACAGCCAAAAGAAAACACATTGCATTGTGGAAACCAGCGTGGAATTTACATATTAGGTGTTATCCAGTTCCTTTAACTGAGCTGAGCATTTTTATGTTGCGGTAATTATACTATCATTAACAAGATACTTCTCCCTGATCCATACAGATTTTTCAACTTCTGGCCTTGAAAAGAATAAGCCATCAAGGAAGTGCCAAAAATGCAGTTCCTCAAATGGTTTCTTAAACCTGGCATTAGGGCAGAAAAAGACTAGTTTACACTCTGGTAGTTATGTGTCATGACTGAAGCAGAACTCAGATGTAGAACACAGAGAAGAATCTGCCTAAATTAAGCTGGAAGTTTATCCGAGGGAAGAGAACTGGGAGCAAGAGGGTTTTTTTTATTAGGGGAGGAATGCCAGTAATAGAGTAAGAAAAATACTTTGAAGATTACCTGCAGAAATTAGGAAGTGTGAGCTGAGATGGACCAAACCGGTAAAGACTGGTGATGCAGGGAGTAGAGGGGACCGCAGTGTGGGCAGGAGTGAATCAGGGGCTGGGGCTGGGCAGGCAGAACTGGAAGATCAAAATGGTAAACCGCTGATATGCTGGAACAACAATCTCAGGGCGTGAAGATATAGATGACTGGTAGAGATGAGTTTCTAATTTTTCACTGCATAGCAACTTCAGGTAGGTGAATTTCTAGATTAGCAGCGACTCTCTTAAGGTTCTGCCAGTCCATTTAATTCAGGTTAATTAGGTCGAGGTATTAACTTTGCCACCTTAATTCTTTTCTTTTTCAGTTTGTTTTAGATTTTCTACTGTGCTTGGAGTGATTGGATTACTAATTACAGCTTTAGTTGTTGGGCAAGTGGCTTCATATTTGATTCTCAAATATTTTTGTATACAGATAAGCTCATGGATGGCTGCAAGATACCCAGGTCCTATCGCTCCAAAGCCCAAATCATCACCCCTCTACTACCGTGCTTTATAGTTGATATGAGGTGCTGATATGCTATTTGGTTTTCACCAAATCTGACTCTTTCTATTCTGACTAAACATTTCCACTTTTGTCTCGTCTGTCCAAAAAAACATTATCCCAGAAGTCTTGTGTTTTCTTCCAATGCAACTTGTGCCACTGGCACACTTCCATTTTCTTAATCTAATCCAGTCTCTATTCTCTTGGTCTCTAATCCAAGATTTTTGTCTCTCAGCAGTCACTACTGTTGGAACTGCTACCAGAGGGTACCTTGGTTGCAACAGTGAGATGCATGCTGGGTCTGACACAATAGCACGATTCTTTGTACACTCTCGTTCTGTACTGACGCTCCCACACTGTCTGATGCTGATTGGTTAGAACTTCCAAACCGGTTTATTATCACAAAATGCTAACAAGAAGGGTAGACGAGGCATATTTCATTCATTTCCATTAATTTTCCTAATCACTGAGTGTGAAATATTTGAGTATCCACACTCTTTTTCTTATTTTAACTAGACTGTTTCCACAGATACTGTCTACCTGGCAAAATGAAATGAGTATTATATTTATTGATTTACTAATTTAGTTTCCTTGTGACTGTATGAATGATAACAATAAGAAGGACTGATGGGAGAAAGTAGGTGATAACATGAGCAGAAAATGATTGTCCAGATTTGAAACCACAGCATCACTTCACTTGGGCAGAATGCCTTTTTGTTGTTTCTGCACTTGATAGAGATAAAGGAAAACAATCTCCCACTTTGTCTCTGTTCTCCACATTTCTCCTCTATCTGTCTTTTATAATATCGTTCTTGTCACCTGCTTCAATGCGTAACCATATTTTTCCCTTTCTGAGCCCAAATGCTTTCCCTCCCATTCTTCTCCATTGCTCTACCACCTTCTTCCACCTCCCTCAGTGCTTGTCCTCCGTCTTTGTTATTTTGTTTTTCTTTTTTTTTTTGGTGGATCATCATTACGCCCTATCCATCTCTTCCGCTTCTGCTGACCTTCTGCCTCCCTCTTCTTTCCCTCTCCCCACCGTCCTCTCTGTTTGATGAGGAAAATGAGAGGAAAGAAAGAGATTGCACCCTGATGTGAAAGATGCCAAATGTCTGGGTCACTCACACACTGCGAGCCTACCACTGTGTGTGTGCATGTGTGACTGACAGTGTAACAGTGGGGAACTTGAATGAGAGAGTTGAAGTGGTTTTGTTAAATTTTCAGATGCACACAGTATTGTGTGAAAGCAGCGTAGATCACAGCTTCTGAGAGATGCCACACAAAAACTGTAAGGACTAAAAAGCAAGAGATCATCTGGATCCAAGATTTAACTATGTTTTGCATTATGTATTATTGTATTTAAGTTTTATTTAACCATTCCCTTGGAGCTCAAACATCAGATTAATTTAACAACATTAAAACTTACTCACCAAAACACAGACAAGGTAAACCGTAATGATCTCCCCATAACTTTAATGTAACAAGTGTGTGAAGATGATGTTCACATTGTAACTTATTCCAACGATGTGAAGCCAAAAATCTTACTGCGTTTTTGCCTAATTTAGTCTGTATAGTGGGGGCTACAAATGGCTCAACATCCATAGATGTTGAGAGTGTGACTTTGATGTTAACAGACACAAAAATAAGAAGAAACAAAACCCAAAATGATTTTATAAATAAACACATACCTGCGACTGAGGTGTCGGATACATAAAAGCATTACTTAAGAAAAGAGGGGACCACAGCTTCTGATGAAGCTCAGAGTCCTGTGATACACAACATGTGAAGATTCTGCAAAGTGCCTTAACCTCCTAAGACCCGAACTCTTCCACGGCATGCATTTTAAATTTCTCTTTGATATTTGGGCTGATTGGAGCCTGATAAATGTAAAAACAAAGAATTAGCAGATTTTTTTTTTTTTTTACCTAATTTTTAGTTCCTAAGAAAAATGAGAGCCACATATGACGATATTCATTTAAAATTTCGATAGAACAGTAGCAGTATAATGTAAGTGGATATCAGGCCCTTGTAGAGCAAAATTGAGTATTTTGGTCTAAATAACCCAAAATGTGAACATATGTGGACGCCAGGTCCTAGGAGGTTAAAATACACTGCTCAGTACTAATTTCATGTTTTAAGGGGATTTTAGGTGTATGTCAGAATAAAAGAGGTAAAGGTATGAGAAACAACTGAAAGATGACTGGACCATGCTTTAGTAATAATATGTCAGTGCAAAAAATTACAGACCTAAATAGTAGGGCTGGGTATCGTCACTGATTTCTAGAATAGATTCGATTCCAATTCACAAGGTCCCGAATCGATTCGATCCACGATTCGATTTGAATCTCGGAAATTTTGCCTCAGACAGTCAGAAATATTATAATTCTGATCACTTATCAGTGCATATCTATATTTTTGTATCTATAAAAAGAAACCTGAAACTTGTGAGACTTTATCAAAGGTGTAAGCATCACAGCAGATTCCTTTGTGTCAAAGTAACTGAGGATAAAACATGACGGCGGTTTTCCTGCTCTGGGTTTTTATAGCTAACCCGCTGACGCTTTAAAATCAGCGAGCTGTCGGCTTTCAGCCCTGATGGCGTGTCCGTGTCCGCGTACGTGCCGTTGGGTGAGAAAGGCGACAGCTCACTGATTCGGATGTGTTGGGTCCGCGTTTTGTGTTTACGTCTTTGTGCAGAATCCGTGTACCTGCTCTCATTTACTGTTTTAGCTATTTAGTGGTTGTAGAAATTTTGCGAGGTTTAACCTGAGATTCTGGCGTTTGGGCAAAATTAATTTATATTTAAAAATCGATTCAGGATTTTAATGAGTCGATATCACGCTATCCAAGCCAGAATCGATTTTAATCGATAAATCGATAATCAAAACCCACCCCTACTAAATAGCTGATCTATTAAAGAGTAATACTCAAGGTACTTAAAACTAGTGTTTCTACTGCTGGGTGTCTGTTGTGTAATCGGATCAACGTTAATTTAAAAAGTCCCCACTTCACTCACAACACCAGGAAAACCCAGTAACTTCAGTATCAGAAGGAACTCACTCTGGCCGCTGTACTAAACAGATATGTAATGAAAATGTGTGTATTCATGAAACAGGATGCTTTCGACAGCTCGAGATCAAGCCTGGCATTTTTTCCTCGTTTGACTTTCCAGCCACCAGAAGAAATTTCCTTTTTTTTTCTCCCCTCCATTTTTTGTATTTCAGCTGTGAAATAAGAGGTGGCAGTGACATTCGCTCAGCTGTAAAAGTGTGGCTGTGATTTTACATCCTCTCCACTTCAATAATTTGTCTTACTTTACCTTACAAGGTGTTTATTCCTCACCACCACCCGTTAACTTGTCATACTTCTAAGAGACAGAAATTGGAGACATCTGCCTCACCTCCCTCGCCGCATTCGTTGTGCTGAAAATATTGTTCACATTCCACTGAAAGATTTGCTCTCAGCAGCTTTGTAAATACCTATTACCATAAAAAAGAAACTTCATACATGGCATTCAAGCTTGCCACTTGAATGCCATGTATGAATTTTCACTCAATATAGCTGCTATAAATGCAGAAATCCATCATTTAGTGTGGTTTTCAGTCAGTCTGACCGTTGTGAAGGAAATTGGAATAAGTTTGGTCGTTTGCTCTACCACTTCCATACCAAACCCATTGTACTGGGCTAGAAGGTTGAACAGGATGAACAGACTTTGGCCATTTCCCCATGTGTTCAATTCAAAATGAAGTGGGTAAAATTTGTGGCTTTTCAACATTGAATTTGGTGGCATTATCAGGTCACTCAACTGACTAAATATCAACAAAAACATTTTTAAATTCAGTTACCTGTAGTGACTGTGTGAACTAGTGCATGTATAATGTGGCTGATATCTCCACCTCTTAAGAAAGTGAAAACAAAAGCACGGAGAAAGTAAAGACAAAGCTTTATAATAGTTCCAGCCTCCTACTTGAAAGTTGCATGTGTTTGTGCTAATGTAAAAACAAGAGTCATTTCAGGTGGTGCAAATATACCACAAACATGATTTGTTATTATGCAAGATGGCAGATATCTCACCCTGTCACAGTGATGTGGTCACAGAAGAAGCAGAGTACATGTTTAAGTCTGAGTGAATTTTAATCTAACTTAAAAGATGAGCCGTAAGTTTTCTCTTCAAAACTTAAATTATGAATGTTATCTAAGAGTCTTTGGATTGATTTATATGTAAAGATTAGGAAAAATGTGATGTTTTCTAGCTTCAGAATACCCGTTGCTTTAGTATAGCTAGTGCTGATCACTGCCAACAGTGATCAGCACTAGCTAACCTTAGTTAGCTTAACTAAAAACTTTTAAACTTTTTCTTAATCACTTTGTCAGCTATAGCCTGGAGTGCCTGCAAACATGGGGAACTGGATACTAACTGGGGTGATCTGCTGCTGATATCACTGACTCTATCAGTAATGTTGAAGTCCAGGCTGTGGGGAGGCCAATCAGCGACTAAGTGATACGTTTCCATTGTTGTTGTTTTTTCGGTTTTTCTATCCAGGCATGCTTTTACTTCATTGGCAGTGTTTAATATCATTGACACGTTCTTATTCCATCCATTTTGACAAGAAATGCGACTCCAAACCATGACGTCCTCAATACATTTTGACAACAAGAACAAAAGAGCCACATTTGGATTCACTGCTCCACAATACCTGTTGCCAGTGATTTTCAGTCCAGGTCTTGTGTGTAATTGTGCGTACTTCAGCCTTTTCTCCCTGTTTCCCTTCCTTAAGAATGCCTACTTGACAGCTACCCTTCCACCGAGACCATTTCTGATGAGGCTTCAACAAACAGTAGATGGATCATCTGAAGGGCCAAATGCATGTCTCAAATCCTGTGTCAGGTCTTGGCTGACTTTTTTCCTGTTTCTTAAGGATATAACAAATACTTTTCCTCTGCTGTAGATGGGCTTTTTAGAGCTGCTACTTCCACTTGTCTAGTTTCCTTATCTTTTTAAGGACACACTGCACATGATGCCAAGATATGCCAGGTTTCAGCTAATAACTCTTTGGGAATGACCTTTTTGGTGCAAAAATGCTATTTTATGAATTTTGTTTGACATTTTTGTAAATTTATGTTTTAAACAGGCTGATAGTAACAAAGTTCCCAAAGAAACATTTTAAAACAGGTTCTTTAAAAATCTGTAGACACAACACTGGTTCGTGTCTTGACCTAGGTGGCTGTTTATGCTTGAATGATTCATAGGTCTGTGTTGAGTGGCTTAACAAACACACAAGGTCAGGACTGAAAATAAGTCTGGCTCTTGGGAAGCAAAATATAAAGAAATACCGGGTGGCTCACCACTTTTGCACAGTACTGTATTGTAACACATATATATACTGTCCAAATATTAATACAGAAGCACAAAGGTAGATACAAATATCAACATACATTAATTTGCTGCTCCCCGTACAATAATATTCACAAAGCTGAGCTGAGAGGGGAAAAGACGGGGAGAGAGCCAAGTGTTTCTGCTGGTAGCTGTCCTTGCATACTAAAGCTGAGGAGTTGTAGATAAATGTTGTTCTCCACACAGCTAGCTTCTGTCATATATCTCTGTTAGACAACAGCCAGCCATGACTGCACCAGACAAGGCCAAGCTCTGAGTTTTGTGTCTCTATGTGTGTGTATACGTGTGCACTACATATGAACGTTCATGAGAATAGATGGCACGGGTGTGTTTTCTGCCTTCACGTCTTTGTGGGATGTGTGTGTGTGTGTGTAAACACTGCAGAGGCTCATATGGCCGAATGTAGAAGTACTTCAGTGTTGGCTATTTTTTCTGGTCAGTATTGATGGTTATAAGGGTTATAAGGCAGCGTTAGTAACGTTTCCTTTTTTCTGTCAGATATTGTTGTATTTGGTGCACTTGCTGAAACAATAACATTAAACACATTTTAAAAATAATTTTTTGATGTATATTTTAGCCTTGTTCATATTTTCTGTAGAGTCAATTTTTGCTTTTAGACTGAAGCTTTTATCCCCACCGTGATCAGACAGGCTGAGCTTACTTTACTTGAACAGGTTGCCTTGAAAAAGGTAAGTAAACATATCTATGCTATACAAAGCTAATATCAGTATCTGTATTAAAGTACACATGCTGTAGATTCGGGCAGCTGAACTGTATTGCACATGTTGCAGCACACATATTTATATCCTGTACTGTGCACTCCTTATACTCAGGACAAGTGTCATTCTATGTTCTCGTATGTATGAATAGTATATCATAGATTAAACATGGAGCTTAATTTTACTGGCATATTGCTTATTTACTTGTATTTGTTGTATTTGCACTCCTGAAGCACATTCCATTGTTTTTCGGACCCTGAGCTTTGTATTCTTGTGTATGCCTGAGATAACAATAAAGTTATTTTTGACTTTGACAAACCGATTGTATTCAGAGGGGTTTTATTTCTTTCTGCCAAGAAGCCATTATTTAGAATTCAAGATCTTAAGAAATAGAGATCCAATTAAATTTCTAAGCCTCAGTCACATGGGTCTTCAGTTGCTAGCGAGAATGTGTATTCTTTGACTGGTTGCTGGAGGTAGCTGGTAGTCACAGGGGAAATGGGTTTCAGTCGATTTCAATGGTGCTGCACCACAAACCTCTTTGTGGTTGATTTCACCAGTTTACTGTGGATGGAAGTTGCAAACTTGTCTGCAAACATTTGCTAAAACAAGCCGCAAATGGAGAATATTCCTCTTCAAAGTAAAAATTGTGCCATGGCTGCTGGAACAAACACATTTCAAAAGGTGCAACGTTTACTTGGAAGGTGAATGTTCTTCATTGTGTTGCATTTTTCACAGTTTCACAACTACTCAGAGAGTAGCTGATGACTGTGTGCAGAGAATTTGGCATCTTCCATGGAAACTACAAGCAATCTGCTAGTGGTCAAGCTAATCAAAAGGAGGTGTAGCACCAAATACTGTATGAAACCAATTTCTCCTAGCAACAGTAACCTCTAGCAACCCAGCCACCAAATGCATATTTTTTCCCTGGTGACTGGTGGACAGGCAGCAGGTAGGTGGTTAGGACTGTTGCCTCACAGCAAGAAGGTCCTGGGTTTAAAATCACCAATGGGCCTTACTATTTGGAGGTTGCATGTTCTCCCTGTATTAGAGTTAGTTGTCTTCAGGTAATCTGACAATTCAAAGATGTTCAGTTAGTGCTGTTAGGTTAATTTGTGATTCTAAATTGCCTATAGGTGTAAATGTCTGTGTCTCTGTGTTAGCCCTTCGAACGATTGGTGACCTCTCCAAGGTGTACCCCGCCCCTTGTACGATGGCGGCTGGGCTAGGATTCAGCCCTTCCCTGTGAATTGGATAAGATGGATTTGATGGGTAACTGGTGGTTGCCAGATTGTCACAAATATGGTCTGTGAGCATAAATGAACAGATCCAAACTACTGCAGATATAGTTTTAAATCTCGTTCTTTGAATATCTTGCTAACTTACGCATATGTGTATGTTTATCTGTAGCTAATCAACACAGTCGCCAAATATTGCATGCTTGTTGACTTTAAATAAAGACTGAATTTGAACGAGTTAAAGTTAATCACACTAAAATGTGGTGCACATGCAGAGCTATTTCCAGAGAGGCTTGAACAAAAACTTAGTGCTATAGCTATCTAATATGTTTATACTGCTAAACTTACATCACTCAGTCATCAGAGGGTATATTGAGGCATTAATAATGTGAATTTATTATTTAACACAACAAAGTTAAATAATGTATTACATGAACAAACTTTGCTACGGACGAATGAATGTGTGTCGAATGCAGCGTAGATACTGTGAGCTCCTCAGAGTCGTCCTGCACCACAGTGAAAAAATATATGTCTGAGTGTTTCAGGTTGTGTGTGTGTGTGTGTGCACGCACTAATGCAGCTGCCTATTAAATTTAAACACCGTTTTCATGACGGGCTTTGTGAAAACAGAGCACAGGCAGGGCGACAATTTACCCCTTCCACTTAGCAGTCTATCAGACTATCTCTGTGTTTCCCCGCACTCGTCCCTCTCTCCTCGTAAATCTATCTCTTGTTCTCTCCACTCACAAGTCCATTATAGCCCCCTGCCTGCAGCTCTCTCTGTTTGTTATCTGTCCCACTCACATTATCTCTGCCTCTCCTCTCTCTCTTCATTATATTGGTAAAATCAGATCTGATGTTCTTTGTCCATAACTTGTTTTTGGTTTTCACTGCCATCAATTCATGCTCTCGTGGTCACTACGCTTTTCTTGCCCACCTATTTTTGTCCCTTTGAAGACAGCGTATGCAGATTGTGTGCATTCTCTGTTATTTTAAACTTTCTTTTCCTCTTCTTCTACCTATAACCCCGTTCCCCCCCCTACTCTTTTCCTCCTTTGCTACTCACTCCCTCTCCCCGATTCTCCTCCCTGGTGCTGCATACACTTTATCACTTTTGGCAGCACCAACTTAAAAAAGAACAGAATTTATGCAAATGTGGGGCTGAAAAATGAGTGTTCACCTCGGTAGCAATGTGCAGAGGAAAGAAGCGAAGTGCCTCATTACAATATTTTCTCTTTGTTGTGGATCCACGGGATAATAATTAAGAATGATTTGTGATGTTGGAACGAAGTTGAGCCACTTCTTCTCCCAGGAAATGTACCTAAAACCTGAGGTACCATACGACAAGGAGATGGACTTGAAGCCATCAGTGTGACGACACAATACGTTTGACATTTCACCATTTAGCTCGTCTGTCGTAAGAATGTCTCAAATTACAAATTCAGGCCAGAGACAAATCAAACGGGTGTGTGACGCTAATTTATTTTTGAAAAAATGACATGCTGACACATTTACAAGACACTGGGAAGTGCTGTGAGCGTTCTTGTTTAAGATGAGGTTTCACAGAGGTGTAGTTCAATGAAATCTAACAAACATCTTTCACACATTTGCTCTTTGTGAAAACGCCCCTCTTCACCACACGGTGTGCTGTTAGTTTGTGCACAGAGTTATGATTGTTTTGAATTTTCACTCATCTCTGCTTTTAACACTGCCTATTTAAAGAAGGTTTAGGCTAGTTTAATTCAAAACTTTTAAATCCTGGAGCAGTTTCTAGTTCATTGTCACCTATGTTTTTTTTTCTTCCTGGCAGACCTTCACCCAATCAGCTGATCACACACACACACCACGTGCTCCATTACTTTCATTTCTTCTTTACCAGATCATCTCGTCATCTTCAGTCAAGCTTTCAAACCAGTTTCATAGCTCATATTCCTTGTGCTGTTCACTGAGTTTCTAGTGGACTCTTATGACCAGTCACAGCATCAAAACATGGGACTGCACACATGAAAACTATAATATTAGAAAAATCACATAATATATGGCTAAAAGCAATACAGCTGCAGCCTGTGTGTGTTTAAGCACTTTGCACAGTCAGTAAGATTGGAAAAACTCCATAGAGCCTAAAATAAGTCTTTAAAAAAATGCAGACCGTGTCAGTTCATAGATTTGTCTTTAACAGGGCCACATCGTTAAGGCACAGTGAGATCTTACTATAATTAGGTTAAATTAACATGTTGCTTAAACGTGAGTAGACTATTCTTTTTGTGCTAGACACTTTTAGCCTTATTCTTTCAGCTGACTAGAAAAATACAGTGCAGCCAACGCTTCCAGCTGGACTGTAAGAGAGAGGGCATCACATGCCTTGGTGTATTCGTAGGGAAAGATGAGTTTCAGAAGAAAACCGTGAGGAAAATCTGTGTCTGGTTGCATAGATGGATTTGAGTCCAGCAACGTTTGTCCTCTACTGGGAATTGTGCGCTATGAAGGATGTCGGGTGCCTTTATGCTCTGGTAGCACCTTGCAGCTGTTGGTCGTCCAGATGTTGTGGCATTGTGTGAACAAACATGAGGTGACTGGATTGGACACATTAGGGAGCATCTACCATGATCTACACTTTAATGTAAGAATTTCCTAAAGAAGAGGAGAGTCCTGCAATCAGCTGAGCATCATGGTGTTTGTACATTACTCCAATTGAAAAAGTGCAGTGCAGATCTCAGGTGGTGGCAGTACATACAAGACACGTCACACTTGCAGATAACAGAGCAGCAGTCACTGTGGGTTTTGCCAAATGGCCTTACTGCATCTGTGCGCCAGCTGTCCCACACTGGCTCTTCTATATGCATTACTGTCACGGTGGTTAGCTAGGACTGCTGCTGGATGAGAGGATTTTTACTTTTGGGTCAGTGCAGCACAGTGGAGAGATGTCTGTCTCATTAAGCTTTTCATAGGTCAGGCAAAAATGAATATTTGGTTAACAAGAGTGAATAAAGTTAAAGGAGCAGAGTTTGCAGGGTTTGAACTTGAATTGCTTGTCCCTCAGCTCACAACTGAATTTACTTATAATAGAATAGTGGCAGACTTGGGTCAGTTTGTCTCTGTTTGGGGAGATGGAAATGTCAGTAACTCATGAGTCACTAGTTCTCAGTTTCTGAAAATGCATACTTGCATACACACTGTGTAGTGGTGTGGGGGTTGTAAATATGTAAATGTGTACAGTAGTTCTCCTTTCTTCTCCTCAGCACTTGTCTCATGCCCAGCCTTTACAGTTCTGTCCTTTCCTCGGCGGGCTTGCTGTCATCCCTCTGTTTGCTCTTTGTGACTTCTGAATCTGATGCAGCACTGCTGAGGTCAAATATCAAACGGTCAAGGGTTAAAGGTGCAGAGGTCAAAATGGATATATGGTCTCTTGACACGTTTATATTTGGACACAGACAAAGATATGGTTTGGTGACACACACTTGAATAAATATCATAAGAAACACTATAAGATACAAAAAGAAAGGAAACAATGTGTTAAAATGGGTCTAATTGATCTACTTTGGTTGGACCCTAATGGATTCATATAACAAAAGAATGATTGTTTAGTTCAATCAGTTAATCAATCAATCAGTTCACCCATCACATTTGGAAGCAAAATCCCAGCCCCGAAAGACTGAACTTTCATTTGAGAGACTCTTATCCATTTGTGAATAATTTACAATTCTCCCCAAATCAAATGAAAAACTGCATTTCACTGAAGAATTTCTGTATGAAGGTGATAAAGCTTCAGACAGAAACTCCAAGTAAAATACATTCACAGGGAAAAAAGACCCACTGCTGTAAAATACAGCCGTGCTTCTTCACAAAACAAATATGCCTCTCTATTCCACCAGTGAAATGCATCTGGTTTATAACAATCCTTTTTCACTTTTATCTATTTTCTTTATGAATTTTTAGTTATGAGTTTATTTAGTGTATCTGCATCAGCATACTTAAGGTAAGTCTGCCACTATAAGCTCACTGATGAATATGTAACAGTTAAGTTGAAACACACACCTGCACATAGATAAGTGTGGCTACCTGCAGTCATTAATAAAGAGAATGACTGGGAGAAGGAGGAGATGTAGAGAGGGACAGGACAGCGCAGACAGGAAGGAAAAATAATAGCCAATTTAGCCTTGTCTTCTTAAAGCTACACCTTGGCATTTTGAATTTTTGCCTGGTTATTTTCCGTCACCAGACATTTGTCATATTGTGGAGGGAAAAAGTTTCACTTTCCCTAAAAACGGCTTGTTAGCATCACTAGAATGCCACATTGAAACCAAAGGTCCACAGTAAGCGATTCCTTTAAAATCCTTAAAAAGAGAAGCAGAAGATGGAAGAGAGAACAGGAGGAGGAGGAAGCAAGACGGATGAAGAGGAGAGGAGGGTCACAGAGTGTGTCCTCACCCTGTTTTTCTTCTGCAGTTGCTGTGGCAGTGGAGGATAATGAGGAGAGAGGAAAGAAGGTATCAGAGGGATGAGGAGGAAGATGGGAAGGAAATAGTTTTAGAAAAAAGAGTTAAAGAAAGTGAACAAGTTGGACCAAAGGGCAGATTTTATGTAAAATATGTGTATGTTCAAAAATATGAGAACTGAAAGGAGATTTTAACAGGTCAAAGAGAGGACAGGAGGAGGGGGCTTGGGGAATGAAGGAAGTCAGCCCTCACTGTAGCAGTTATGCATTTCTCATATCTGCAAGCTATATCTTGTCATTTTGATCTGTGCATGTGTGGTATAGGGCTGAACGTGTGTTGTGTTGCATGCTTTTTGTATGTCGGAGTACACTTGTGTGTGTGTTTCTGTGTGTGTGTGTCACCTTTTATGTAACCCAGCATTTCAATTAAAGGCTGAAAGCAGTCCTTTGTTTGGCATACTGTTGAGGAGAGAAAAAGAAAGCGCGAAGCATATTACTCTATTCAAACATTCAGTAGGAACGAAGAGAAGGATTCAATTTTGTCCCTGTCTGCCTTGCATGAAGGACAAACTCTTTTCATTGGTGTTTAGAGGACCACACACACACACACACACACACACACACACACACACACACACACACACACACACACACACACACACACACACACACACACACACACACACACTCCTCCACACATTCAAGCGCATACAAATACAGACATAACCTTTCCACCCATATGCCAGCTCCCTCTATCCAATCACACATATACATTTACAGTATGTGCGCAGTAGGTGGTCTGTATGTGCGCTGTACTGGCTCCACTTATAAAGATAAATGTGAATCCTTCTTTCTGCGTGCTGGAACTAAACTAATAACAGAGGGTGGGAAGCCTGTTCTCCTGCTAGAAAAATGGAGACATGATTTGTAAAACTACATTCTGTGGCTATGAAAACACAAGACACAGGCATTACACACAGTTTGAACATTACCGGTTAACATTTCTCCTTAAACAAAGTACTTGATGTTTTTAAGAAACCTGGAACACAATGGCAAAATGCAGTATTCATCTTTACATGAATATGCCTTCTGAATTTTTTCTGCATAGTTTGCATCATGCATGTATTTTGCAGGGCAAAATGTGAAAAGTGAAATCCAAGAATTCCCAAAACACGTTGGGGAAATTAGAAGGTAATGTCCAAAACTGTGGAAGATTCATGGACTATTTTTCTAACTCTATCACCATTCACTGACTCTTTGCAAAGCTCTGTTCAGTCAAATGTTATATTCCCTCGTACAAACATACATGCTATTTAGAGAAGCACTGATTTTGAGATTCTGGTCTCATCTCTTAAATAACAATCTGAACGATTTTAAAACGAAATGTTGACCTTCTAATTGACCTGTTTTCAAATATTGCAAAACTGACATGGCAGAGAAATATTGGCTGCAGAGATGAGACGAGGAAAACATTTTTGCATATTTTCTGCTATCAATTTAAAGAACCAATATACTGATATTTAGGTCTCATATCAACTACAATATCATTGGTAGACTCTACTGTATTTGATACAAGGAGCCAAAGTCTTGATTTAACATCTGGGCTGCACACGGTCCCACTTCTTCTGCTGTAACTCAGTGGACTGACATCCAGGACTCCTTTCATGGACCTTTTTTAAAATTAAACATGCTCCACTAAATCATACCCTACAACTCTTCCTGGTAGTAACATGAGCTTTTGTAAAGTTACGAGTTATGAGTTTCTTAACTGTGCCTGTAAAAAGCAGAAACCTTGTATTTTGCTGATATCCCCATTAAGTTTGTTCAAGACTGTCTGCATCACTCCCTGCAAGTCTCAGAGCACATGGAGGTGATGATTTGCCTCTCCTATTGGATCCTCCCCAGTATGTCACGCACTGGATTAGATCATTTGACTGTCATTGAGGGGAAGTTATTCACTACGCTGTGAACAGGTACATGCTGGCATGAGCCACAGTTCATTTGCACCAAATGTTCTCACTCAGAGGCCTCAGGCATGCTCCCAGCCTGATGCACCTTCCTTGGCTTGGTCATTGAGGGTCATTGCGACACAGAATTTTTATGTTTTCACTCCGCACAAATTTGAGCATCGTAGTGAAATTGCAGAATGCCCCTGCAAGTCTTCTGATGCACCAGATGATGCACCTTGTTGTGGAAGTTTTTCCATTTAAATAAAGCCTGCAGACGAGCGGTGAACGGTAGCTAACATTCTTTAATCAAAGCACACAAAAAACAGACAACCAAGCTTGATGGAGCCCCTGCATGTCCGCGGGACAGACGGTCAGCAGAGTTCTCACTGAGCCTAGCATGGCTCTCAGTTAAATACCTTCTCCAGGAACAAAAGGCAGTACACAGCTGTTTCACACCTTCAGGTTCACACTCCCTTGCTACCTCCCAGAGTCCTCAAAGAGACAAAAGACTGGAGTTGTCTGCTTCCCCCCAACTTACTAGACCCCCACCATTTGTCTTACTGTATTGGTGTGAGACATGTTAAAATCCAGTGGCACCAAGGCATTATAAAATAAAATAATGTGATTAATACATAAGTAAAAGAAATTCCTATACAATCCCACCCTTTGATTCTTAAATCAAGAATCACATTAATACCAGAATTTCTTTCCTGACATTCTGTATATCACATCAACATTATTGTACACTTAAAGGAGTTTCACACTGTGTATCCTCACTTCACTGTTCTCTCACCACCCTTTGTTCATCTTTAATCCTCCCCACAATCTAAGCTCTCACATGCCAATGGCAACAACAATGATACAGAGGAAAGGTCTTCTCCAGAGTGTCAAAGTGCTTTGCATGGCAAAGTGAAACAGCATTAGGTGGACATTCCCAGTCACGGTCATGGCTCCTGGTGTCTGTGCCATTTACAGAGTCATAATTCCAACGCTGATCTCCGTCTGCGCTGTCACTTTTGGAGCTTGGCACGCTCTCTTCATCCCTCGACTTCTGTTCCAACACGGCTGTAGATTAGGAGCAGAGCAAGTCGTACACTCCTGTTGTCTTCCTCAACGTCAACGGCGAAACTCTTTCATTTTATTTTAAGATTTTGCTGTTCAAAATCTCCTCATGACAATCTTTTGGAAGCCCAGTGGTGCAGCCCACTGTCGTTTGTCAGTTGTCCTGCAGATGGTCCCTGCTTCTCACTGGTCCTCTTGAAGCATTCTCTCCCAGTCATGGTCTGCATCTGCACCTCAGTCTCTTCTTCCATATCCCTCATGTCACGGTCCCTGCAATTTAAAAATGAAAGCTTCCCCGGAAAACCCTCTTTTGCCCTATGTCAGCTTAGCACAATTAGACATGCACAATAAAGTTGTGCATTGTCTCTTAAAAATTCCCAGGACTTCTCCCCTGGAGTAGTTTCACTCCAGGCCCTGTCATAAGAAAAAAACATTAGCCAGTGGTGTGTCCTGCTGTAAATCATGTGATTAGATCCCACGATTAACCCTCTGCTGTGGAAAAAGTGATGTAGATGTTAGCGCAGCGCATCTGTATGCACACTTTCTCACAGTGACCTCTGCACTGTAAACAATACAAGGTCATGAATAACACACCGCTGGTAAATTCACAAAGACACAGAAAGTGGCAATTGAAAGGTTAAGTCAGCACGGCCCAAAAGCCCCTACAACCTGTTGCTGTCATCTTTCTGCTCCTGTAAAAAGGAAACATACATACATACATCCACCCTTTTGTCACTGTCTGGGTGGAGGTGCAATCTTGCATACTGGTGTCAAGTCAGTGAAAGCTTTTGTCAGTCCAGTCAGTCCCCATTTTTTATTTGCTGACAGTAGAACCTTTCGTGACGCAATAAGTTTCTACTGCCAGCAATGACGTCATTTCAAAAAAGGAAAATAATTTAGACTGGATTACCTCGCTGAATCCTTTTTGGCAGGGACTTGTTTTCTGATTGTCCCAAATAAGTGGCTTTCTCCCAAGCCCGTTTTAATTTTGGAAAAGCTCACTTGCGATTGTTCAACATGTTGTGTAGCGCTTTCGATCCCGATCTTGCAGGCCTGCTTGAAATAGAGAAAATTGCCAAACAAAAATCTCAGTGCACTGTTAAAAATCAAAAAATATGGAGGCCCCTTTTAGAAGTTGTCTAAGCATACTCTCTTAGAATGATAGATCAAAACACATCTAACCGGTAGGTTAAAAGTGGTACCAAAAGAAAATGCAAAATCCCCAAAACTTTCATCCACCAGTCACACACCTCACACAACAACAATATTCTATTAGATAATGAGTTTTGTTTTCCGCCATGTAACCAGATGTGTGTCATGATAAGACCTTCCCCACACATCAGAAATAAGAAACTCAATAATCTATTAGTCCCCACTCATCTGACCCCCATGCAGCATTCTGTTCACCCCTGCAATGATTCAATCATCCTTCCCCAAAAATAATACTAGTTCACTAGTCTATGTGTCACTTCTTAACCTACTAAGTGAACCGGACAAGATGATGGTAACAGAAACTCATGCTTAAAATACTGTTTGATCTTCAAGAGCTTCATTGCATGTATGTTTGTGTTAGTAGGATTAATGCATTTTTCTGTTTGTGTAATTTTTGTGTACCTCTCCTCTTTGCGGTGCTCCAGACACTTTTCAATTCTCCACGCAAGGCAGTCTTTTTTTCTTCCCAGTTTCCTAAACCCAAATTTCATTTCCCACACTAAAACAGCCATGTTCTCCCCTGCTCCTTCCACTGTGGTCTCATCTCATCTCCCCCCCTTGCAGCAGTCCAGTGAGAGTCAGTTCTCTTTCAGCTTTGTCCTGTGTTTTCCACTGTCTCATCTTGCCATTTTGCTCCAAAAGTGGCAAATGTCCAACTCAGACAGTCTTTTCAAAGGTCCATTCACACACAGTGAAGTTGCAGCTCGTTAGAAATGCACATCTATCCATCCAGTCATGATGATGCCATTTTTCTCCTTGCTGTCGCTGTCTTGCACAGCTGCTGCTGCTGCTGGACCTTTTCTTCACTGCTCAGGACACTGCTGTGAGCTCTTGAGATCCATCTCGTTGTTCTGGAACTGCATTTCTTGTCTTCAGGGAGAGATTCTTGGAGCTTGTGTTCTCAGGGTGACAAACACATGGAAGTTAAGCTGTAAAACAATTCAGCCAAAACTTGGCTTGAGTGTTTCTAATGATGTTAACCTATAATTTTCTTCCGATTGCTGCACGTGGAAAATTGATCAGGGTCTGCTCTTCACCTGCAAGTGACACACTGAGACAGTTTGATCATTGTTCTCATGGCTTAAAACAACACGTCTCCCCTCTCTAGTTCTGAACTCCCCTTTCTTAAAAACCCAGAGAGATTGTAGTTGTTCTACATTGAAAATCACCAAACACTCTTCCTATTTTTATTGCTTATTTTTAACAACAATTCTGCTAAAAAAGAAATTTTTGTGTGTCCACCCTAGAGGAGCTGGTGGCCTGCAGGCTTTATTTAAATGGAAAAAAACTTCCACAACAACCTCTACAGGTAAATTTACTTCTGAGATGCAAGCAGCAACCAGGATGTTTTTATATCCATGTTCACAGAATTTGATCAGACTTTTTACACTAAAGCTCCGGTGATAAGGATAGAGTTGATAAGTTAGTGCTGCTTTTGTCCACATTCATAAATATATCTTGTAATGTAAATGGTTTTTACAAGTGGCTACAGCTTATAGAGACTTCATATATTTGCTAGCCACAAACCCTTAACTTCCTGACAATCTTCCAATTCAGTCATAACATTCACCCCATCTTAAGTCTTGGCTTTAATGGAAATGTGTCCATGCAATGCAGCATCAGATTGTTGGAGCTGTTGGGTAACTCACGTCTCACTGAGCTGTGTAATGTTGGGGGTTAAGTAATAACATTAATATCCTAATGTAAACCTAATGCTGTGTACTAAGAAGTGGAAAAACAGAGCAGAAATATATTTTACTTGCAAATTGGCATCCATGTTCCTGAGGCATTATGGGACACCTATTGTTTTAACACCTTACCAATAATTACATGATGTGTCAAAAAGTGTCACCAATTAGAGTGGAAACACTCTTAAGTACGTGACGAAAACTGGATGGTTCAAAAATACTTGCATTAGTTTTCACAGCTAAAAAACCTAGAAAGGCAATAGCCACACAGTGATGGACATTGCTGTATCCATATACTGTCAGCAACCTAATGGGGACTACTGTGTCTATGACCTTACCTATGGATATATAAAACATCTAAAAAGTAGAGCAGTCTGCTCCTCAAACTTCAGGACACAAATGAATGCATTTTTGTGTCTGTCTGTGTGTATGAAGTATTTTATTCATTTCACCAAAGAAAAGGGAGGAACGGCTAATGGACTGAAACACTAACTGAGCTTTATACGAGGTTTTATCTAAGCTCTGAGATCTTCATATTGTTTCTTCTTCTCCTTCTACAACAAGCTAAGGAGAATTAGATGAGACTGAGAGATTTGATAAAAACGCCAAATCCAAACTTTCCAGTTAACCTTCCAGGTCTTTATTTGCGTGTATCCCTAATTGCTGGTATTTTAGTTATAGCACTGCTTTTGCTTGTAGTAAAATTGTTGGAGAATGAGGCGAGGGATAATAGACCTTTAGATGAGAAGTTTGTCTTGATCCTGGTTAAAATTACACATGCAGGTTCTCTTTCATGATTTATTACTTTTTTGTGTTTTCAAGCGTGCGCTATCCCTGAAAATATTGCTGGTGCTCTTAGATTGACACCCTGTCACTGTTGTCACAATGCGTGCATTTATTTTCCTGCATCTTTGTGATCTTGAGGTGTCAGTTATACTTGCCTTCATTTTACACAGGAAGCTGAAAAAGCTGTTATTGTAACAAACTAACCCAAGGGTTTCCTTAAAGAATGGAGTACTGAAAGTGTAAATGCTCGTACGTTGCCAATATGTTCCAGTAAGACTTGTTGTAGAAACAGAGTGGGGATTTCTGGCACAACTTCACCTACTTTCAAGGTCCAATGAGAAAAACATAAAATTTAGGAAGTTGAAACTCCAGCAACACATTTATCAAGAACAACCTTGCTGCTTGACTTGAACACGTTTGGGCTAGTAGCCTTCATCGAGGTAATCACAGAACATATCATAGACAGTATCTTAAATAGCATATGTATTTGATCTGAAGGCATGTTTAAACTTTCAGTCATGGTATTCATCCAACATACAAATCCATCAATGAGGCATCAGCAAGGATGGGGACTAGGTCATGTGGTATAAAGTCAATCACTGTCCATAGAAATAGGGAATTTGTTAATAAATAAAGCTTCTATTTACATCTTAAGTTACTTTAATTTTATTTGCTTTGTTTTTTTTTTTTTTTTTAATCTTTTAAAGTCTCCCTAGTTGTGGTTTTGTGTGACTGTGGATTAAAACCTTAACTTCTCCCTTTCCTATCATCCAGGCTCCTGGAACATCAAGCCTGATGCTCTCTTCCGCCAATATTCCTCTGATTCCGAATAACCAGAACCAACCACCATCCTTCCTGCCACCTGCAGGGTGGGTTCCCTCATTTGCGACATTGAGGAGGTCCTCCCAGGGGACCCTCACCCTGGTACTGGTCCCTACAGTCGATGTTTTGTTCCTTGCCCCGCCTGGGAAGCGGTCATTCACAGCGGCCCACACTGCACGGTTTTCATGACACCTGGACTTGAGTAGAACTATCGCTATGCTTAGATGACATTTCTGGTGGGACTCTTAATAATAATAATAATAATAATAATAATAATAATAATAAATTTTATTTAAGAAAGCAGCTTTCAAAACACTCAAGGACACTGTACACAAGCAATAACAACAACAAACATAACAATTTACAAAATAATAAGGATAAAACGTTGAGCAAATAAATAAAATAAATTAAAGTAGCAGGATGGAAAAATTTATGTGGAATAGGGTATTGTGAACAGGTGAGTTTTGAGTCTGGATGTAAAAAGAGGGAGGGAAGTGATATTTCTTATCTCAGGAGGAAGGGAGTTCCAAAGATGGGGGGCAGAGCAGCAGAAAGCCCTGCGCCCCACGGTGGCTAGCCGGGGGGAAGGGATGGAAAGAGAAAGAGAGGAGGAGGATCTGAGACACCGAGAAGGAATGGTGATATGAACCAGGTCAGAGAGGTATGAAGGCGAGAGATGATGGATAGCCTTGAATGTGTACAAAAGTATCTTGAAATTGATGCGGCATTTAACTGGAAACCAGTGAAGCTGCTGCAGAGCCGGGGTGATGTGGTGCATAGAAGGGGTCCTGGCAGTGTTGCCAACTCCTCAGTAAGGAAAATCGCTATTGGCTGTCCTAAAAGTCGCTAGAAGTCGCTAAATGACGTCATCGCCTAATTTGCATAATTGGTCATGCTAATGTAATTGTAACCTACGTTGTTGGAGAGAGAAATAACATCGTGGAAGAGACATAAAGTGGGTAAAAAACGTCTTAAATGCATTTAGAGTTTATTTAGAGCTACAAATTAAATTTATTTTAGCAATTATTGTTTTTTTTAATGTCACAATTCCAACCCTGCACCTTTATCCGGGCTTGGTCCGGCAAAAGTGACCCGAAATAGGCACTCTGGTGGAGTTACTGTGTGTGTGTGTTTATAAGTAGTTTTAAACCTTGTGATCCACAAAACACCAACAACAGTAAAAGAAGAACTGACTGCGTTACAGTCAGTGCGGGAGCAGCGGCTTCGCTGATGCGCGATTTATTTGCCGTTTGGACGCATTGGTGTGAACGTCTCCTGCCCTGATAGCAGCTGGGGGAGGACTATCCTCCGCCTGTGAGCGCTTTGGCACGGGCGAGGTGCCCACGGCAGCACCGCTGCTTGTTGAGAGTAAGAGCGATACGCGGTTTCACGTCAAAAAGTCGTCATAAATAAGTCTTCAATAACACCAGAAAAAGTCGCCAGATTTGTCGCTAGTCGCTTTTTAGAAAAAAAAGTCGCTAAGGGGGTCTGAAAACTCGCTAAATATAGTGACAAAGTCGCTAAGTTGGCAACACTGGGTCCTGGTGATGATACAAGCAGCATTGTTCTGGACACGTTGAAGCTTTTGGATAGATTTTTGACTAAGACCAAAAAGAAGAGAGTTGCAGTAATCGATCCGGGAGGTGACCGGGCTATGAACAAGAATGGCAGTGGCATGTGGGGAGAGAAAAGGACGGAGACGATTAAGGTTACGGAGTTGGAAATATGCAGACCGAGTGATGTTACTGATATGTGAGTTAAAAGATAGAGTACTATCAAGGATGACACCCAGACTTTTCACACATGGGGAAACGGAGACCGGCGAGTTATTGATTGTAATAGAAAAGCTATTAGTTCAGGATAGGGTTTGTTTAGTGCCGACCAGGAGAAGCTCAGATTCGTTACTATTGAGTTTGAGAAAATTGGAAGAGAACCATGAATTTAGTTCGGCTAAGCAGAGGGTGAGGGAGGACGGGGGGAGAGCAGAATCAGGTTTAGTGGACAAATAAAGCTGGGTGTCATCAGCATAACAGTGAAACTGAATATTGTATTTACAAAAAATGTGTCCAAGCGGAAGAAGGTAGATAATGAAAAGAAGGGGCCCCAGGACAGATCCCTGGGGCATGCCTGCGACCAGAAAGGGCTGAGAAGTGAAGGATTTGAGTCGAATAAACTGAGTGCGATCAGACAAGTACGATTTAAACCAGCCTAGTGGAGTATGGGAGAGACCGGTGGAGGCTAACCTACTGAGGAGAATTGAGTGAGAGATAGTATCAAAAGCAGCAGTGAGATCGAGCAGAATAAGAATGGAGAGTAAACCAGAGTCAGCTGCCACGAGAAGATCGTTGGGTATTTTTATTAGCGCAGTTTCAGTGCGATGGGAGGGACGAAAACCAGACTGGAACTGTTCATACAGATTATTATTAGTTAAGTATGAGTGGAGTTGTGTGGCGACTATCTTTTCAAGAATTTTTGATAGAAATGGTAAATTGGAGATAGGATGGAAATTATCAAAATTATTGGGACCTAAGCCTGATTTTTTCAGTATTGGGGTGATGACAGCCACTTTGAAGGGAGCAGGAACAGCTCCAGTGGTAAGTGAGGAGTAGATGATAGCAGATATGAGGGGAAGCAAAGAGGGTCGACAGGCTTTGACCAACAGTGTAGGAATGGGGTCTAGCTGACAGGTAGAAGATTTTGACTTACAGATGAGATCTGAAATATCAGTGACAGAAAAACAGTGTAATGGGAGAGGAATTACAGAGGGAGAACTACAGGCAACTTCAGAGGCCAGGACTTGGTGTATTTTGTGGATTTTCTCAGAGAAAAATAACATTAGAGAGTCGCAAAAGGAAGATGAGTAAAGGTGAGCAGGGAGAGGATCTCGTGCTCCAAAAGAAGAGTTAAACAGTGAAAACAGTATCTTAGGGGAATCTTCGTTCGAACAAATAATGGTAGAGTAGTATGCAAATTTAGTTTGACTGATACATGCAAAACATGATTATTAAGCATTTCCTTGTGGACAGAGAGACCAGTTTTCTTATAGAGACGTTCAAGCTGTCGACCTTTTGCTTTCAGACGCCTGAATTCAGATGTAAACCAAAACTGAAAACTGAGATTGTGGTGTTTGGCAACCATATCCCTAGGGGCCTATTAGCTGATGGTTCCTTTGCCACTTCTTTCTCTGACTCAGTTAGTGACCTAGGTGTCCTGCTGGATATCTCTTTCAAATTTAACAAACAAGTGTCTTCGGTAATCAAATCTAGTTTTTACCAACTGCGCCTTATTGCTAAGGCTAAGCACTATTTCCCTCATAAAGATCTTGTAAAGCTCATTCATGCTTTTGTGACTTCTAGATTGGATTGCTGTAATTCTCTCTACTTTGGTCTTCACTCCGCTCTCCTTCACAGACTTCAGCTTGTCCAGAATGCTGCGGCTCGCCTCCTGACTGGCACTAGAAAGCATGCCTCTATCACCCCTGTTCTTATTGATTTGCATTGGTTACCCATAAAATATCGCATTGAATTTAAAATATTGTTGCTCACCTTTAAAATGATAAATAATTTAGCCCCTCGTTATCTTGTCGATCTTCTTAGTCTATATGTCCCTGGGCGAGCCCTCAGGTCTTCAGCCCAATTACTCTTGGCTCAGCCTAGATCTAGACTTAAATCTAGGGGTGACCGTGCTTTTGCCCTGGTTGCACCGAATCTGTGGAACAACCTTCCTATCGCTATCCGTGCGTCAGACTCCCTTTTATCTTTTAAATCCCGTTTAAAAACTCATTTATTCGACATAGCTTTTCCATCTAGTTAGTGTCCCTATTTTATATTTGGTTCAATTTCTTATTTATGTACTTTATCTTTTAGCTATATCTGTTCTTAGTAACTTTGTTCTTATATTCCCTTCTATTGCTGTATAATTAGTGCTCTTAACCTGATGACATATGTGGCACTTTGTTAATAGTTTTTTATTTAATGTCTTAATTTTCCTGTTTTTATTGTAAAGCACTTTGGTGTACCGCTGGTCTTTTAAACGTGCTATACAAATAAAGTTGTATTGTATTGTATTGTATTGTAAACCAGGGTGCTGAGTGGGAAAATGATACAGATCTGGTTTTTAGTGGAGCAACAGGGTTTAAAATATTATTGAGACTGTGGTTATAATAGGAAACTGTCACGGTTCTGGGTCATTTTGACCTAGCATTTTCTGTTTCTTATGTTTTGGTGTTTTTCTGTATTATGATTTATGTCTGATTCTTTAGCTATCCTGGGTTCCGTGTGTTATATTCTTTCAGTCTGCCTCTCAGTGTCAAGTCTGCGTCTTGGTGATTTGTTTCGTGTTTTTCTGTTTATTTTGATAGTCCCAGTCTGATGTCAGTGTGTTCAGTTTTACTTCTCCCCTGTCTCGTTAGTCTAATTTCTCCCAGCTGTGTCTGCCTCTGTTTCCCATTCCCTGATTACTCCCCAGTGTATATAAGCCCTGTGTTTTCCTTTGCTCTCTGTCGCGTCGTTAACGTCTGCTCACCTTCATTCTCTCGGTGTGTTCCGTTTGCTCGCTTGCCTGCCTGTTAGTTTATTTGTTTTCCCAGTTCAGTTTCTGTACTTCTTATTTTCCTGTAATAAACCAAGTATCTTAAGTTCACCTCTGCCTCCGCGAGTCCTGCGTTTGGGTCCAATCCTGCCTGCCTGCACACAGCCATGACAGAAACCAAATCCTCTAGGGTGAGCAGGTTATTAAAATGCAAACAACCAGAGAAGGCAGTAGAAAGGGTATCAGGGTTAATTTTCTTAATATTCCGGAAAGAGATGGAGCGAGGAGTTTTGGTTACAGAAAAGGTCATTTTGATATTGAAAGAGAGAAGCAAATGGTCAGAAATTGGTAGTTCATCAGCTTTGCAGTTGGAAGGAGTAAGTCCAGAGCAGCAAACTAGGTCCAAGGTATGGCCCTTAGTATGAATAGGAAAGTTTATATACTGTTTAAAGCCAAAACTATCAAGACAAGATAAAAAGTCATTGGTAAGAGGATGATCACTATTGTCCATATGAATGTTAAAGTCACCTAGGAGTATTATATTAGGGGAAACAGTAGCCAGGTGAGTCAGAAGATCGGCGAAGTCACTTATAAAAACAGAATTAGACTTAGGAGGGCGATAGATGACAGCTATCACAGTTGGAGCAGGGCCTAGGAGTTGACAGGTAACGAATTCAAAAGAACTGAAAAGAGGCACAGACAGCGGCGAGACTTTCCAATTTTCGCGGTAGATTACCGCGAGACCTCCACCACGGCCGGACTCACGGGGTTAGCAGGTGTAAACAAACCCCGGGTGAGTGGAGTCGTTGAGCTGGGAAAAGTCATCGGGCTGTTGCCACGTCTCAGTCAAACAGAAGGAGTCAAACTTACGGTCAGTGATGAGATCCTGGACGAGATGTCCCTTGTTTGTAAGCAAGCGGATGTTAAGGAGGCCGAAGTTGACATCGGTGGTGTCAGACTGAACAAAGTGTTAGCCGCCCTGGTCAGGCTGGCTAAAACACTGTGGTCAGCAGTCCTCTCGACGTTCCGTTGGGAATGATGAGAGGTGGACCAGAAGGATTGTATTGGTTTAGAGTTGTCAAGATGAAAGTTTCGGCGAGAGCCCCGATGTGGCGAGGGAGGAATGCGATATCCGGGTGGAGATGAAGCACCGCCGGTGGTGGAGCAGCCAGATGGAAACGGAGTCGGAGAAGCTCAGCAGCTGTATAGTGGTAAAGTCCAGCGCCAGGACGGTAGACCAATGACAGGAAAATCCAAATCCACACAAAGAGCACGTAGATCCTGCCAGTGCACATCGCAGACGGAGATATCGGTAAGCCAAACAGCCAGGTGAACGAGTCCGTGGGAGACCGTAGTCAAAACAGATGGTCAAGGAGAGCTAAACACAGATGCTCCAGTGCTTGGGAATTTTGCCAGGTCACCAATAGTGTCAATATAGGACAGAGGATTAAAATTGGTGAAGAATAAACGAAGTAAATAAAAGTAATCAGAGGATACCGGTGAGTAGCGGCAGCAAGTCGCGCCAGTGTTCACTCAACCGGAAACGGTCATCAGTGTACATGTACATCTCTGACTAAAGATGTGAGGGATTATGTGACCGCCTGCCCGTTTGTACCCACAACAAGTCCTCCACTCAGCATCCATCAGGCTTACTTCACCCACTGACCACAACCACCAGCCATGGTCCCACATTGTCCTGGATTTCATTACAGGCCTTCCCGTCTCCTCTGGGAAGAGTGTCATTCTCACAATAATAGACAGGTTCTCAGCCAATTTCTTTCCATTAGAGAAATTACCCACCACCACTGAAACAGCCCAGATCCTGGTAGACCACGGATTCAGACTCCATGTAATTCCCCTGCAGGGCCCTCTGACCGGAGGCCCCAATTCACTTTATAAGTGTGGAAGGCATTCTGTTCCACCTTAGGCGCCAAGGTGAACTTTAGTTGGACAAACAGAAAGGCTAAATCAGGAGTTAGAGTCAGCACTCCGTTGTATCGCTTCTCAGAATCTATCGTATTGGTCCAGTCAGTTAACATGGATCAAATACGCCCATGATTCACTTACATCTACTGCTGCAGGTCTGTCCACTTTCAAAGCTTCCCTCGGCTATCAGTCCCCACTGTTCCCAGAGAATAGAATAGAATAGAATAAACCGTTATTATCCCATGGATGAGAAATTTCAGTGTTACAGAGCTCTTACATCAAGAGAAAATAAAATATTAAAGGAAGGCACAAGGTGGTCCTATATACATAAGCAACCAAAGTTCGCATATACAGGTAACAATGTACAGAATATGTATAGAAAAACTGTATGGAAATATGTATAAAATGTACAGTAAACAAACAAGCTGGTGAGTAAGGTGAACAAAGAATGTTAAGCTGCATTATAGAGTCTGACAGGTGCTGGTAAGAATGACCTGCGGTAGCGCTCCTTCCTACACTGTGGGTGTAAAAGTCCACTGCTGAACGAGCTGCTCAGTGCTCGTACAGTCTCATGCAGGGGGTGGGAGGTGTTGTCCATGATGGATGTTAGCTTAGACAACATCCTCTCCTCCCCAACCTGCTCGATGGACTTCAGCAGACAGTCCAGGACAGAGCTGGCCCTCCTGACCAGTTTGTTGAGTTTCCCCCTGTCCCTCTCTGCTGTTCCACCACTCCAGCAGACCACAGCATAGAAAATGGCAGATGCCACCACAGTGTTGTAAAATGTCCTTAGGAGTGTCCTGTTCACCCCAAAGGATCTCAGCCGCCGTAGCAGGTGGAGACAACTTAGACCCTTTTTGTAGAGTGCATTTGTGTTTGTGGACCAGTCCAGTTTGTTATTGAAGTGAACACCCAGGTATTTGTACTCCTCCACCATTTCAACGTCCAAACCCTGGATGTTCACTGGTGTAATAGGGGGCGGCTTCTTGCTGAAGTCAATCACCAGCTCCTTCGTCTTGCTGGCATTGATGCGAAGATGGTTCTGTTCGCACCAGCTGCCATGTTCCTTGCCTGCTATTGACATATAGTAATTTCTGGAGCTCAAAACAAAGCAAACAAAAAAAAAAAGAAAACATGGTGGTCTCCAAAACACACAGGCTTCTTAGTTTAGTGGAGTCTAGAACAAATGGGTGATGTCACAGTTAGTGTGTATTATATATACGATCAAAATGTGGTCGTAGGCATTTCAGGAATGCTCACTTGGGCCATTTGAGATGGGAAGAACAAATGGCTGACATGTGTGTGTGTGTGTGTGTGTGTGTATATATTTAAATATATATATATATATATATATATATATTAGGGGTGCAACGATACATAAAATTCACGGTTCGGTTCGGTTCGATACTTTGGTGTCACGGTTCGATATTTTTTCGATACAAAAAAATCTTCATGCCTTTTTATTTTGTCATTTATTAAAATTATAAATATATATTTTAACTCAAAAGTACAGTTTTTAAATTTAATGTTGCTGAAACAACAAAATAATAAAAAAAATAAATCTATCTGATCGAGAAATCACTCATCTTTGGAAAAGAGAGTTTATTACAGAGAAATGGCTCTTTCCAAAATAAAAGCTATACTATACGCTTCTTCTGGGGTATATTCTCAGCAGCATATTAAACATATCAGGTCCCCATAAGGAGAATCATGTGCTAACTGCTGTCTATGACTCGGGTAAAGTTTGTAGCATGCGTGCTTGTTGTTTTTGTCTGCTTCCACTTGTCTTTGCACTAGGATGATGTCGGCGTAAATGTGCAGTCATAATCGTTGTGTTCCCACTAGTGCTGTCAGCGTTAATCTCGTTAAAATGACGTTAACGCCATAACGCGGATCGCCCCGTGCTTGGGGCTGGACGGCGTCAACACGTTAACAAGCTAACTGCGCTAACGCACTACTTCCCACCAATTGAGCATTGCGTGGCACATCCGACATACTGTTTTACTTTTGTCCATGACGCGCTTACCTTCAGGGTCATGCTTCACATGAAAACTAAGATAGTTCCAAAGGCCAGATCTGAATGAGGGTGGGGGAGGTTCAATTTCGGGTAGCGTTGAGGCAGTTGCCATGTTGCAACGAGCTTAGCTTCTGTCTTGCTAGTTTGCACTGCGCTCAGTGGATCTGCGCTCGACAGTGCAGCCTAGGCCAAGTAGTCGAACGCAGATCCACTGAGCGCTCAACACAGACAGCATCGTCACAAGAAAAGTTGATAAAATAAATAAAAAAATTTGTATTGTTCGATACATATGCGTACCGAACCGAAAGCACTGTATCGAACGGTTCAATATCGATACGAGTATTGTTGCACCCCTAATATATATATACATATATGTATATATGTACACATGCCTGTGTGTGTTTAAATGGATGACTTATTTGGCTTTGTTCCATTTTTTTCCCCAACACTGACAGGATAAATAGATAAATGAAAAGCTGATGATATCTACTGGCAGTCTGAATCACACTACTGGTAATATCACACTTTATGTTTCAGCTTCTTGGGTTCACAATAAACTTGTTGACCTGACTGTGTGGTCATATTTAGAGAGATGCTGTAGCATGCATTAGTGCAATAAGGTTAGGGGGCAGTATGTAAAAAAGCTGTGATGAAGGTTACAAATTACAGGGTGTATAATAATTATTTGTACACCCCACAAACATTCTGGTGCAGAAAGTGTGATGAATACTTTATACTTGGGCTAAAATAACTGTGAACTGAAAAATGCATTCCAAACATGGAGCCTGCTGCAATGAGAATTTCCTGACTTTGCTGGTTAGAAAGCAGATAGTGGTGTGAAGGTATGGACAAAACCTAAACACACTTTTGACTTTTGTTCCATTTTCATTTCAACACTGACAGGATAACTATTTTCTAAAAAGCTGATGATATGTACTGGCATTGTGAATCACACTACTGATATTTTATATACAGCACAGCCCTACAGAAAGCTAAGATACTGCGCAGGACCCTCAAGCTCCCCGGCCATTGGTAGAGGACCCGAACTTGAAGGATATTTATTTATATATATATATATATGTGCATTGCATATCTATGTGCATTGATTTGGTATGTAAATACAAAATAAACAAAACACATGGCTGAGAGCATTATGGATATTCTGCACAAAAACCAAAGTGGAGATGTTATCATACCTGCTATTAGTGTTATAATTAGCAGCTCAGGAAAACCCTGGACAATGTGAAAGTAAAGCTCCTGGAGTTCCTGTGAGGTTGCACAGGTGAGAAGCCTTGGGGTTTCATCTTCTCAGTTAGCCTTATAATGAGGAAAAACAAATGTGGCAGTGTAGGCAAATATTTTATTTTTTTCTGTCAGCAGGGCTCTTAAAATCCTAGAATATCCAAGACAGAACTTTTGCTGCTGAATTCAGCAACAGTTCCTAATTTGACAAGGTTTGGAGCTCTTTGCTAATTTAAAAGCCCCCCCTGGCTGTGTGTGTCTTGAGATTTGAATTGTTGCTTTTTGCTTTGAGACACTGTCCTTGCTTACAAAGATCTAGAAAACTTTTTTTTCTAGTTAAAATATTTTTATTATGTTTGATCGTTAGGCTTAGTTGAAAATCTCCATGCCACTTTAAATCAGATATCATCAAACAGTGTGCTGAGAAAAAAAAGTCATGTCAAATAATGTAATATAAGGTAATGGTATTTCAAACGAGGGTTCATTAAGTTGCAGTCCATCAAATTAATAATAATAATAATAATAATAATACATTTTATTTATAGGCGCCTTTCAGACCCTCAAGGTCACCTTACAGTAACACGTAAACAATACCATAAAAAGCATAAGAAAAATGTATATATAGCAAACATGGTAGATAAAATTCAGACATAGACAGTCATAAAAGTATAAAAGCAAATATAAAAACTGAGCAAGGTAAAAATGGCCTAAGACAGATCAGGTGTATGCAATTCTAAACAGATGAGTTTTGAGTAGTGATTTAAAAGTGGTGAGACAGTGTGTGGACCGTAGAGCAAGTGGAAGTGTATCCAAAGTCTCGGGGCAGAACAACTAAAGGCTCTGAGTCCAATGGTAGTCAGGCGAGCAGGTGGAACTGACAGAAGGGAAGCTGAAGAAGAGCGGAGTGTACGAAGGGGTGAGTATGTATGGAGAAGATCGGATAGATATGGAGGAGCGAGGTTATCTCTCACACAGGAAACAGTGTGTGGTGTTGGACGGGGTTAAATCTCCCTATTTAGATTGTGATACAGGGGTTCCTCAAGGATCTGTTCTTGGGCCCTTATTGTTCTCTCTTTTTATCAATAACTTACCTGAAGTCTGTCCAAATATATTTGCTCAAATGTATGCGGATGATGCAGTTATATATACGCAAGCAAATAGTGTCCAGCAGGTGGCAAAAGATCTTACAGCTGCTTTAGCATTAATGCATAGCTGGCTGGAGGACTCATGCCTAATATTGAACACCTCAAAAACTGTCTGTATGTATTTTTCAAAACGCCCCTTAAACTTGAAGCAGTCAAACATATTCCTGGATGGAGTAGAGCTTGAATTAGCTCCAGAATTTAAATATCTTGGGGTCATTCTAGACCCAACATTATCCTTCAAGAGTCACATAAATAAAGTGTCCCAGGTGCTTAAATTTAATAATCGAAATTTTAATCATATACGTAATAATTTAAATATGAATGTTGCAAAAACTTATTTTTACTCAATGATCATCTCTCATATGGACTATTGTTTGACGTCCTGGTCACTTGCTTGTCCAACAACACTTACAACTATTGAAAACATTTATAAAAGAAGTTTAAAACTACTTGACAAAAAACCGACTTCCCACCACCACTGTCATGTGTTAAAAAAACATAAATTGCTGAACTTCAACAATTTAGTGAAACTTAAAAGAGTCTGTTTAATATATAAAGTCTTACACTCCCTTGCTCCGCCACCACTAAAGCAGTTCATTAGGCATAAAGAAAGCTCAGACAGGACCACTCGAGCTACAACCCGAGGAGACTTGTTTATACCCCACAGACGGACAGCATTTGGGCAGAACGTCCTCTCTGTTAAGGGTGGCCATCTGTGGAACAGACGTCCTCAATCCATCAGAGAATGCTCGACATTCAATTTGTTTAAGGCAAAGGTTAAAAACTGGTTATGGACAAATCAAGTGTGTGATCATGTATGAGTTGTATAGTTTTAATGTTTTATTTCCGAACAGAATGGTGTGTATGTGTAAGTTTGGTGATAGAGTTTTTATTATGAATGAATGATGAATTTTTATGAATTATTATGTCTTTTTTTATGTTTAAGGACAACAGATGGAAATTAGCCTTTGGCTATAATCTGGCATGTTTACATTCATGTAATTTTTTTTTTTTACATTTATGTTCATTAACATGCACTGTCCTAAATAAATAAATAAATAAATGAAGCGCTTTGAAAGTGAGAAGCAGGATCTTGAAATTGACACGGAGGTGAATTGGGAGCCAGTGGAGCTGTTTAAGAACAGGTGTTATATGTTCAGTGGATCTAGTTCTGGAAATAATATGAGCAGCTGTATTTTGAACCAACTGCAGTTTATGGAGGGATTTATGAGGTAGACCATAGAGAAGAGAATTACAGTAATCCAGACGAGATGTGACAAGAGCATTGACAAGTATGGCGGTACTGTGTGGAGTGAGTGAGGGACGAAGACGGTTAATATTACGGAGATGGAAGTAGGACGACCGAGTGATATTATTTATATGTGCTGTGAAGGACAGAGTGCTATCGAGGATGACACCAAGACTCTTAACCTGAGGGGAGGGTGTGACAACAGAGTTATCAATGGATAACGAAAGACTGGTTGGAATTGTAGTCAGTTTTGATCTGGTGCCTATTAAAATGAATTCTGTTTTATTTCTGTTTTTAATCAAATCAGTTTTGGACGTGGCTAACTTTATACTCAGGTGTCTTCCTATTTTGGATTCTTAATGAATGGCCAGATTAGGTATCTATCCATTCATCTATAAAGACTTGGCGGTCTTTATCCTTTAAGCATCTTTCATCTCCCAGAGTTCTGGGAGCTTGAGGGTCCCGCCAGTATCTTCGCTGGTCCTCGGACTGCACTCTTGTGTGTTGTTCCTGGGATCTGCTGAAGCCACTTGCCCACTTTGTAGTTTACTGCTCCAAGTGTTCCATTTGCTACGGGGACTGTTGTCCTCACCTTCCACATGTTCTCTAACATCTTTTCTCTCAGCATGTGGTATTTTGTGAGCTTCTCATGTTCCTTTTTCCTGATGTTGCTGTCACTAGGTATAGCTACATCAGTCAATTAGGCCTTCTTCCTATGCTTGTCCAGTACTACTATTTCCTGTTGGTTAGTCATCACCAGTTTGTTTATCTGTATCTGGAAGTCACACAGGATCTTAGCGTGGTCATTCTCAATCACCCTAAGGGGCGTATTCAAGCACAACACTATCGTTCTTGTGCTTGGAGCTTGCTCCTGTCCTGCCATAATTTAATCTTTCAGTCCAGTTTTGTCCAGCCATTGGTAGGACGTTTTCATACACTTCTTCTACCACTTCTGCCAGTTGTACATACTGTGCAGGGGCCTGTCATTTTCCTCTATTTGTGCCTCTTCTTTGTTGGGTTTCTGCCTGAGGCATTCATGAAGCACATAGTCAGTTGTAGCCATCTGCACTCATGTATCTTCGGTGTTTTACACTGGATAGTGGTTTTGACCCTCTTCCTTCCACTAAGTGTTCAGGGTGCTGGACTTCAGTGGCTTCTATCTCATCCTTTGGTCAGCTTATTATCCCAGCAGGGTATCTGACAAAGGGCAAGGAGTAGCGATTGATTTCCCAGATTTTGTGCTTCCCATTCCTCTGACCCCTCAGCACTTGGCTTACACTCTGCATGTATTTAGCTGTTGTGGCTTTTCCTAGCGTAGTGGTGGTGGTAGTGCCGCCCCTTCAGTTCTGACTACCTTCCCTGTCTTTGTTACCATCCGATTACATATCGTCAGTCTGAATTACATTCTGATGTCATTACTGTAGATCCTAGTGGTGTTGAATTGATTGATCATATTCCCAATGAAGGCTCGTAGGGTTGTTTTGGTCTTATACAGTTCTAGGCATACCAGGATTCATGTGTGAGGCATTGAGTTATAGGTTTCTTGTAGTCAGTCCACTTTGCACCAGTTGGCCAGTCTGGAGTGACTGCTCTGTACCAGGAGCTGGCGTTTAGCCCCTCAAGTGTTTCTCCCAATTCCTTTCTGGGCCCTGCTCATGTATTGTTCATTTTAGCCACTTCGATGCCTTTCAGGAGCTTCCATGTAGTGCTGGGGCAGGTTATTGGCCAGTAGTTGGATGGGACTAGTCCCTTATGGGGGAGGACTGTCTGGCCTTCAGTTAAATATTCTGGGTCCATCCCATCCATAAGCAGTTGGTTCATTTGTGCTGCCAGACACTCATGGAATACAATTAGCTATCATGTCATGACCTGATGCTGTCCAACCCTTAATGCTTGAGACTTTTTCTTGGATGTCACTGTGATAGCTACTGGATCCTCTTCAAGCAGGTTGCTATGGTCTGCTTTTAGCTCTCCCATATGCTGTCCCAGTATTGCTCTGTCTCCCGTCTTGGCAAGGCTGTTCTCATATTGTTCCCTTGCTGCTGAGAGTACACAATGGATGGTTCAGCGGGGAACAACTGGTTTATTCTGCTGACTTCTATCTCTCTGGTATACTTCTTCAGGTGGGTAACCAAGGCTATGACTCTTTGCTTGTTTCCAAGGCCTCAGGAATAGACACCTTGCTGTATTTTTAAGGCACTCCTTTCTTCATCACACCTTTCTGCAGTTCCAATAATTGGCTAACTTCCCTCTGTGCTGCCTTCATCTAGACCTTAGCCCAGCATCTTAAGGATCACTGTTGCCTGGTGTAGATCAGCTGGATGGTTTCGGTGAAGGTTGCATTAGGAATTGTCTGTAGTTCTGCATTGATATCTTCTAATAGACTTTCAGAGGGTACCTTATGTAGTCTAAGTAATCAGCCACAAGGGTCCAGGTTTACAGACAATCAAAATAAGAAGACAGCCCACTTTGACCGCAGTGGCACCACACGTGCCTGTAGGCTACAAGGGAGCCATGTTTACTGGGTGGAAACAACAACAGTGTACAATATGCAGCAGAGACCACGACACACAACCTCTGTACACATACAAAATATGGGTTAGACAAATGAGATCCTCTTCCTATTAGAAGGGAAAGAATGGAGGTTAAGTGGACAAATTAGACTCTAAAACACCAAACCCATCTTCAAACGCACTAAGGTCCAGTTCTCTATATTGTGAATATTCTGAGCAGGAGTTTAATGTATGTTTTGCAGTACAGAGAAGACAGAGTCTCAGCATGCTGGTCAGCTAATTAAACGAATGCTTGGCCTCGGCAGCAGTTAATGCTTTTCAATTATGAATGAGAAAGATGGGGTGAAGAGGGCAGTGCAATCAATGGAAGGGAAGGTTGTATGGATGGACGTAGGGTTGGTGCAAAGACAGAATAATAAAGGATAAGAAATAAGAGAAAGAAATGAGAGAGGGGATGGAGGGAGAAATCAAAGAGAAGGACGAGTTTGAAATCACAAGCTAGGGGAAGAAAGAAAAGGAGAGAAAGAAGGAGAATTTTTTTCAAACAAACAGGCAGAGGTTCACACTGGATGTTGTGTTAGTGTTTTGCTGCTTTGAACGAGACAGTAGAGGGTCTAATTTAGTGTCAGTCTGGCTGAATCAGGCCCTTTGGCAACATGGCACCCAGTGTTTGTTTTGGTCCACCTGACAGCCAGAGGCACCTCTGTTTATCTCTCTTTCTCACTGTCTTTCTGTCTCTTGTCACATCCTTGTGGGTTTAAAAGTCATTTTTCCTCTGCTGCTGTCACCTGTTGTTTCTGTTTTGACCTCACATTTTGTTGTCTACCTTTAGAACAGAGGAGAATGCCTTTGTTTCTGTCTCTCTTAATCCTTCTCCTTTCCCCTCATTTGAGTCTACTGAAATGACTCTTATGTAATTACCAAAACAATCTCAAGAAACCTAATAAGATGAATTGAGCTCCAAGGCAGTTTACAAACTTATTGATTTTAGATTTACCATTCAAAACTCTCATTAATTTTTCAAACAGCTGATTTTCATTTTCACACAGTAGCAAGCAATAGAAGCAGGCTTCTCACTTCTAGCAATATAAAGTGTGATCTTTAAGTATTGAAACTAAACACAGAGGCTTACATGTACAGCAGAGGGAGGGATGCGAGGGTGGGGTAGGGTAGGTACCACGAAATATTTTTAACCTCAAAATTTGCTAGCATTCCTAAAAAGTTACATTTTTAAAGTTTATTTCAAACCACCATATTTCACATTAATGAGCCCACTGGTACTTTCATTTGTAAGGGCCAACGAAGAGTCAAACTAAAATGACTTGCAATCATCTTTATATTCTGTCGTTGCAAGAACGTATTGTGTATCCAGAAACTCACAAGCTGCAGAGTGTGGCTGAATTTGCTGGGTGATGATGTCAGACAGCAAGCATCTACAAAACGGCAAGACTTGAAAAACTACCTCCCTACAGCTTGCTTTAGTCCTATGTATGCCAGTTCCCGTTTTTCCAAATCTTTACAGTGGAGGTGGAAAATTCAAAGTCAGCACGATCCATAGATGGGAATTTGTGTGTCTTCTGGTCATTTGATTTGAGAAAATTAGAAATGGTCCATGTTTGATTTTTAATCTCTCTGATTCATATGTCGAGGGAGTTACTTGATAGGCTTGGAACAAATACACTTTTTCTTTTTCCAAGAATGTTATAATGTTATAAATGTTATAAGCCTACACTAATGTGAACAGATAAAAAAGCTGCTATGGATACACACTGCACATAGACAACAACTGAGTCCTATCTTACATTTGTTTATCTTTTGGAAATATAATACATAAACCAGGACGTTTTTGCTGACTGACTGATTATTTGTTGTACTGACAAGTATAACTAAATGATTTTATATAAAACGACTGTAAAATACACTGTTTATAGAACCACATTAGTCACATTAATGTGAAGTCAAAATAGGCTGGTATTTTATGACCATTGGTGGAACATTATCAGAGAAACATAGGATTTACAATGGTATTCATTTTCTCCAGTAATAAAGCTTGTATCATGGCTGCTACTACTACTTTTACTTAGTTTTTGTTAAATAAAAAATCTCACCGGGTAATATCTCATGTTTTATTGCTTATCTGAAGACCTGAAGGGACCAGACTTTTTTTCAATTATGTAAAAATCACATTTACATGATATACTGTAATGAGAACAGTGCAAAAAATACAACACATGCCAGTCTCATAACCATCAGCTCAGCTTAGACCTAACAGAACTGTGAACACATGCAGCTACAGTAGCCACGAAAAGGTGAACTCTCTCTGAAGGATACACAAATCTGTATCCAATGCTGCATATGTAGTACAGACACGTAAGCACATACTGTATCTATAGACAAACACACAGAGCAACTACAATCTCTACCTCGCACACACACACACACACACACACACACACACACACACACACACACACACACACACACACACACTGAATTAAATTAGTGTACAGCTTGGCACTTGTGCCTCTCTGGCCCCCAACCTGCTGGCTGATTCAATTTTCTGGGCAAATCTGCCGACAGTGACCGCTAACATTCACCTTTAGATGGAGAGAGAGGGAGAATATGTGAGTGAGAAAGGGGTGACTGAGAATGACTGAAAGAGAGAGACAGGGAGAGCATGGCTGGGTTTGGCAGGGTGGAAGAAGCAAAGAGTGGGTGAGGGAAAAAAAACCCTGGACTGTTGCTGCATACTTCAAGAGTTAGCTGGGGGTGTGGGATGAAGGTGCGTGCCAATAATATTCCTGAAGGGAAGTGGATGGAAAGGAGAATCTGCCAACACTCGGGTTTACTCCAGAGAAAGCACTGGGCAAGCACAGAAAAAAGTAATACTTTAATTCTGAAAACAAATAAGCAAAAAAGTCTAACGCACTGTCTTATTATGATCTTTCTTGGCTCCTTGTTTTTTATTAATTATAAATGGAGCCTTTAGCTTTTTAAATGCAAATTTGGAGAAAAAAGGTTTTCACAGGACTCTATGCAGCGCTGTGAAATCTTTACGCAAGCTCTCTTAAGGTCTCTCCACAACATTTCCGCCGGGTTAAGGTCTGGACTTTGATTGGGCTGTAGCTTTTCTTTCTCTCATTCATTGTGTTGTAGATGTAGATGATGCTGTGCTTTCACTTACTGTCCTGTTATATGACTCGATTTCAGCCACGATCTAGCAGTTAGACAGATGTCTGTAGAACTGACTCTACAGTATTTTGTTGTTTTTAACCATTAACTCCTCTGAATAACAAAGTGCAGTCACTCTTTGACTGAAAAACAAGCCCAAATCATCACTGCTTCATCACTGTGCATCACACTTGATGGAAATGGACATATGAGCACAAACACCTTGTACCAAGTGTGGTGCTGGGCATTATGGCCAAACATCTCTACTTTTTGGACTCATCAGTCCAAAAGATACTGCTGCACATGTCTTGTGGTTTGTTCAGATGTAACTTTGCAAACCTAATCTTAATCCTGGCAACCCTTCCAAATAAACTTTACATGTTCAGCCTTTCTCTTATTTCATTCTTGGGAACTTTAACATTTACATGCTGACTGAGGCCTGTACAGTCCTAGAGGCAGACATTAGGTTTTTGCAGCTACTCTGACCATTGTACAAGTCAGACTGTGAATTTGCTGAGGCGCCACTTCTGGGAAGATTGTGTCATCGTAACAATCATTTGAATGCTTCAGACCAGCACACTGCCAAGAGTTCTGCTTTTAGAAATGTGGTCACACTTACTGATGATCAGTGTTGTGTGTATCATGTTTCAAAGTAATGCGTTCAGTAATGTGTAATCACATTACATTTCCCAGTTACGTAGTCCTATAGTAATTCAGTAATTACATTACAGCTGGAATTATGTCATTATTTGCATTGCAGAGGTTTTTTCAGTTATCTGCACGCTGCCAACAGAAAGGAGAAAAAAGCAAACAAGTTTTTTTTCTACCTGCACATTTTTGCCACAATCAGCTGATTTTAGTTGGTGTGCAGGGTGGATGGTGCTGGTGATCTACAGCTTATGAGGGGTGGAGATATGGACATTACTTTTATTGTTACTGTATGAAAGGACAAGAGTGTGACGCTTGACTGTAAACCGGATCCAGGAAAGAGACAGCAGCATCATCACTGAACATCAGCAGGTAACAAAGGCAGTTAAGCATCAGTGGCCACCTGCTGTACACATGTTGCTACACTTTGGCGAGTGTTTGAAACTCTGTTTAGTTTTCGTCTTAGCTTTGTGTTTTGTGTTAGGTTTGTGTAAAAACTAAAAGAATACATGTCCTCAGTAGGACGGGTCTGTGTTGGTGCGTGGGACTCTAGCCTCAGTCGTGAAACTAACAAGTTTCTCTGGTGAGTAATCAAGTAACATTCTGCATTATTAAAAAAAATAATAAGTGTGCATCTTTGAGATCATGTGTTACTTTTCTTGAGCATCACCCTGCCACTGTATATAGCAAGAAAAGGGGGGGTGGGGGTCTGCACCCAGCCGCAATCATAACACACACATACCAGTCACACCCATGCTGTGGGTGTGTGTGCGATAATCCAATATCTTTCTTCATGATAAAGTCACAATCTACTATCTGCACACGCACAAATATAACCTTCTGATCTCCCCCATGTCTTCCACCTCTTCAAAGCTTTTGTCCCGCTGTGTTCAGACTCTGTCATTAAAAGTGATACTTGATGGAAGCTGTGCAGAAACATCGAGGAATACCACAGAAGGTGCAGATGGGAAGAGATGTGACAGAATCTGATCAGGGATCAGGAGAAAAAGGGAAAAAGGCAGAACGGAAGAAGGGGTGAAAAAAGAGAGGGGCAGATAAGAGAAAGGAGAGGTCATCTCTCTGATTCTGTTAATTGGAGGCTTTTGGGAAAAGTAATCTGAATGCTGCAATTCTGTTCCTCCAGAGAGTATGTGTTAGCACAGGCAACCAGCAGATATCCTTACACACTGTCACACACTGTCCCACGTATATCTTAGAAATAAAAATAAAAACGTATATGTTAAATCAGCTTTGCCCCCCCCCCCCCACCCATCTACAGTAGCTATGCAAACAACAACCAGTTTGTTTCATGAGAATTACAAAAGTACAGATGTTTATTTTTCAGCCTGTTTTAAAAGATCAGGTGAGACAGGAATTAGCTGCACGTAAAGCTATAAAACCTAGAAATGTGCAGATCAAAACCAGAAACTTAGTCTGTGAGTCTGGCTGACCTGTAAATTCCTCTAACGTTGTATTTGTTATATCAGACATTTTACCAATATGCTTTCATTCCCTGATTTTATAATTATTACTGATTGTCCACACTCTTCTCAATTTATGTACTGTCTGCTCTCTCCTTGAGCACAGCAGAGAAATCACAATGCAAGCCATGTCTGAGAACCTTTAAATTAGTTGTTGAGTATATAACATGCCAGCCCAAGATCTAAGAGCCCTGCCTCAGCACACAGCACCTTTTCCTGTTAAATCTATGAGTTAATGGGCTTTGCTTTTGCTTTCTGACACACAAAACCACATCCCTTGTCATTTCTTAAAGGTGGATCTATACGAACTGTGAAAAAGGTAAAATGTCTCAAAGCAGACAGGCGGTCAGACAGAAAGCAGAAGAAGCAAACCGTGAGAAAGACAGAACGATACACTGATAGACAGATAGAATGACAGAGAGGCAGGTGTTGGGGGGGGGCGTGGAAACAGAGGAGGTCACATATGCTCACTTCCATAGACATAAGCCCTGATTAAATTGAGTGTGTAGTAGCTGGCTGCTTTTCAGGTGTGTGTGTGTGGGTGAGAGTGTGAGTCCTGTAATATTGTCTGTAGTCCCATGGGCTGTAGCTGAGCAAACTCAATCAACTCCCACTCACCTCTGTGGCCCTCCCTCCACTGTCAGGCCAGGACTAGACACTGGCCTGGCTTCTCCTCTGAACTGAGCGAGAGCGTTTTCACTGTGTGTATGAGTATGCATTGTGTGTGCCTGTGTGGGGGCGCGTGTTCAGGTGTGTCCTTGAAAGAATCAAAAGCCTCTGCAGATTGAATGCATTAGTATGAGAGACAGGTTTTCAATAACTCTAGCTTGCATGTGTGTGTTTGTCATGCTTACAAGGTTAAAACCAACATTTTCTTATTCCTACTCTATTTTTCCCCTCTGAGTTATTATTTTTTGTTGATCTGTCACCCGTATTGAATCCAAACGATGGGTTTACGAGAGTATGGGCATGTGCACACGACCTCTACCATCGCTAACCTCTGGCCACACATACACACCTGTCAATCAGAGACATCTGCCATCAAAAGCTTCTGCTGTGCTAATTTAAGGTCTACTTGCAAAGAGAGAAAAATCGGCACATGCAGACAGGTTGCACTGGCAAAGACAACACCAATCTATCAGCTGATCAATCATAATTGGCTTATTTGCATATTTGCCACATATTCACAATCATCCTTCATTTATGCAAATGTGCAGCGGAAAACGAGCTCCAGGGAGAGAGGGAGAGGTCAGGACTGAACTTGGACCTGTTGGTTGCTGAGAGATCAAATTAGAGCTTTATTTAGATTTATGCAGATGTTAACAGTAATGATATACAGCAGGCACGGTGCCCTTAGGTGTCAACGAAGACATTAATGCATCTACGGCCAGAGACACACTGTCCCACTATTCAAATACTGTGTCTTTTAAATAAAGACAAACCTGTAAACCTCATTTGTACTGCACCCTAAAGCAGGATTCATATATTCATGTCATTCTAATTTTGGACTCGGGTCTCATGACTGAAACATTATACTGCAGGGCTCTACTCAGAGTATGTCAGACAGGACTCTCTTCTAGACACTCTAAACCCACCGGCACAATGTACATTTAAATTTTTTCTTAATTTTAAATATGTTCATATTGTCTATTTTGTAAAATGTTCAGATTGTCTATTCTTATTTAATTCACTTAATGTACAGAATTCACCTGCTTGCTTCATACAATGCTACTACTGCACATTTACCTAATGTATATAATATATAATGTTCTTCTTCTCTCCCCCTTTTGCACATTTCACTGCGTGTTATACTTGTATAACTATGCATGTGACGAATAAAGAATCTTGAATCTTGAAAAAAAAAAGCAGGTAGTCCCACGGTTGCCCCGCCCCCCAAAAAACAAACCTGAGTCACTTTTGCATTTTAAAATATGCAGCAAAGTCAAGTTAATTCTAGGAAATTCTCCTGTCAGTGAAAATCTGATTTACAAATACACTAATAAACCATCAAGTAATGAGATGATTATACACAGTTTATTTACCACTACTCAGTGCTGCTAGTGTTTCATGTTGTGGGTAGTTGCTGAATTTATCACCAAAATCTGCTTTGCTAAATAATGACCCTGCCCAACAGCAAGCAGCTTTGACAGCGCCTAATATTGAGGTAAGTGTGAAAGTCCAGAAAGGAAGATGCTGCAGGACTTTATACATTTTCTGTGTTGCAAAAAATATTTTTATTTCGCCGTAAGTCAAAGTGCAAACTGTTCCACAATGGGAATTGTAAAAAAAACCAGGAGGTGACGAACAGTGCAAACACTCTTTAAAAGGCCGAATGGGAAACAGGAAAGCCGGAGAAACCAGAAATAATCTCACACAGTGCTTCAGTCATTTAGTTTACTAGCCAGCTCTGACTTGGCTTGAAGTCAGATTCACTGCACTCCAGATAAGAACCCGCTACACTCTTTTCTTATTCACTCACACGCTCTCCTTTGACATGTGTTTGACCTAGTAATATCAATATGATGTCATAGCAGATATAACATCGTCACCCTCCGTTATTGTGTTAATTAGAATGTTTCCGTTTCTTTTCTTTTTTTTGTTGTCACTCACAGTTAATGTGGTTTCTTTCTTTCTCTTTTCTTCCACTGCTGTGATCACCTACCTCCCCACTCACCTACAAACAACACCCTCTATTTCTGCATATTCACACACCACGATCACGCAAACACATGCGCTCAACGGCAGCACATCTACAACAACCTCACACAGCGCACAGACTTGCAGGACACATAAGCAAGCCACGGGTCTTCATATTAGTGAATATTCACACACATAGTCAGACTTATGGATTCTCTCACCACAATTTTTTCCTCTCTTTCTATTCACAAACAAGTGATGTTTCCACATTCTCTTCACCTGTCTAAAGGAAACACCCAGCATATATCGTTAGACATACACACACAATTATGGGCACACTGAGGTTTGTCACATGGAATATAAATGGAGCCGGCACCAGAGGAAAGAGGTTAAAGATATTTAACCAGCTTAAAAAACTACAGGCAGATGTTGTTTTATTACAAGAAACTCACAGACCTGTCACAGGTTTAAATGAACTTAAAACACCTGAGTTTCCTACTGTGTTAGCAGCCTGTTATAACTCTAGACAAAGGGGAGTAGCAATTTTAATACATAAAAATGTTAATTTTACAGTACTTGATACAGTTATAGATCCAGAGGGTAGATTTCTAATTATTAAACTATCAATATTGAACAAAAAGCTATGCATTGTAAGTATATACGGTCCAAATGTTGATGATCCCTCATTCTTCCACGGTTTTTTTAGTGCACTCTCTGAACACTTAGATGGCACACTCATTCTTGGGGGAGACCTCAACCTGGGACTAAATGAAGAAATGGATAGGCTCAACACAACAGGAACTCAGCGTAATTGGCAGTCCACAAATATAATCAAACAGTATATGAGCGACTATGGCCTTTGCGATGCATGGCGCTCCCTCCACCCCAACAGTAAGGAATATTCTTTCTTCTCACATGTTCATCACTCCTGTTCTCGTCTGGATTATTTTTTGGTCAGCAGCTCCCTGCTGAGTGACATTTCAGACACTGAGATTCATCCTATAGCTGTCAGCGATCATGCTCCTGTATCTTTAACATTGATGCACAAGAATAATACTACACCAAGTAAAAACTGGAGATTTAACACATCACTGCTCAAAGATGAAGACTTTATTAAATATTTTAAAAAAGAATGGACTTCATATTTAGACTTTAACGACACTCCCGGAACATCTGCTTCTGTTCTATGGGAAGCAGGGAAAGCTGTGATGAGAGGTAAAATAATTTCTTTCTCATCACATAAAAAGAAAGAAGAAAACAAAAATATTCAGGAATTAGAAAAAAACATCAAATCCTTAGAAGAAGCCTACGCGTCCCACCAAGATCAAGAAATAATGAACAAAATATGCAAAACAAAACTAGAATTAAATGAAATTATTAATAAAAAAACAGAATTCCTAGTACAAAGACTTCGCTTGCAGAATTTTGAACACAGTAACAAATCCGGTCGATTTCTAGCAAACCAGTTAAAAATAAATAAAGAAAAAACAACTATATGTGCTGTTAAAGATCTATCGGGGAACACAATATATGACCCTGGAAGAATAAACAACATTTTTAGGGATTTCTATGAAACTTTATATTCACCACAAATAAACCCATCTAATAGTGAAATTGATCAGTTTCTTGACAACGTAAATCTTCCGAAATTACTAGACAGTCAAGCAATGGCACTGGATTCGCCACTGACGCCAGGTGAACTCCAGGAAGCCCTGATAAGTATGCCCAATAATAAGGCTCCAGGTCCCGACGGCTTTCCTGCAGAATTCTACAAAGAATTCTGGACAATTTTGGCGCCAGTATTCCGCGGAATGTTGCAGGAAATCAAGGAAAATGGCAGACTTCCATCAAATATGAATTCTGCCAACATTAGTCTCCTACTAAAACCAGGCAAGGACCCTTTATTTCCCTCAAGCTATCGTCCAATATCTCTTATAAATGTAGACCTCAAAATAATCTGCAAAGCTCTCTCAAAGAGATTAGAGAAAATAACCCCCCTTTTAATTCATCCTGACCAAACTGGTTTCATAAAATGTAGACACTCATCAACAAACACTCGTAGATTACTTAATTTAATAGACTACTCATGCAGTAAAAACATTGAAACCATAATATTATCTCTAGATGCAGAAAAAGCATTTGACAGAGTAAACTGGAAATTTCTATTTGCAACTTTACACAAATTTGGTTTTGGAACCTCTTTCATAAACTGGATAAGAATATTATACAATTCTCCAACAGCTTGTATCAGGACAAATGACCAGACATCCTCCAGCTTCTGTCTCCTGAGGGGCACCAGGCAGGGATGCCCACTCTCCCCTTCACTTTTTGCAATTTTTATCGAACCACTAGCGGCAGCATTTAGACAGGCCACAACAATTAAGGGCATAAAATGTAAGAACGTAGAACATAAAATCAGTCTCTATGCAGATGATGTGTTGCTTTTTCTGCAAAACTCACAAACCAACCTTTCTGAGGTAATTACTCTAATAAACTGGTTTTCAAGAGTTTCAGATTATTCAATTAACTGGTCAAAATCTACAGTTCTTCCCATTAACTGTTCCTTCCATAACTCTTCTTCTGCCCCACTACAATCTGGAAACATTAAATATTTGGGTATTAATGTTTCTCCTAAGCTTTCAGACTTAACTAAATTAAACCACATCCCACTTCTTAAGAAAGTAGAAGGTGATCTGACTAGATGGAAATCTTTACCCATATCACTCATGGGAAGGGTCGCCACTATAAAAATGATGATCTTGCCAAAAATAAATTACTTATTTTTAATGATCCCTAACAAACCATCACAAGATTGGTTCAGATCTCTGGATTCATATATTTCTAAATTCCTTTGGAAAGATAAACCCCCGCGTATCAGCTTAAAAACGCTACAAAGAACTAAGGATAAAGGAGGATTAGATCTGCCTAATTTTCAACAATACTTTTTAGCCAACAGGCTTCAGTTCATTTCAGAATGGTTAAAACATACCCTCTTAGATGAGCCCTGGCTAGATGTTGAACAGGCACTATGCAATGATCTAGAGATTTCAGACCTACCATTTATCAGCTCAAACATCAAAAGATATGAATGCTTCAAAAGTGTTAACATCAGCTCTTCTCTGACAGCATGGTGGGAGTTTCTAAAAATAACGGAGTCTTCATTAATCCCATGCAAACGTACACCTATCTGGAATAACCCTGACATATTACAAAACAATAATATGATTAATTTTCCAGAATGGAGTTGTAAAGGAATTAAATACTTAGAACATATATTAGAGGGAACAGAATTTATTTCATTTGACAGACTAGTTGCACAATATGGGATCAACAAGAAAAGGTTTTTAGAATATCAACAAATTAAATCCATAGTAAAAAAGAAATTTTACCCCAGTCAAGCTGAATCACAAACACCACCAAATGTGGTACATTTTCTTACTCTTAAATCCCCCAAATTATTATCTAAAATATACAGAACACTTTCTAAAATAGATGAATCAGTATCCCTTCCTATTGCAAAGTGGGAAGCAGATTTATCAGTAAGCTTAGACCAAAACTTCTGGTCTCAGATTTGCTTAAAAACCTTTAAATTGATTAAAAATCCCAGTCTGCAATTAATACAATACAAAATACTACATAGAGTGCACTATACTGGTCATCGGATGTTCAAGATGGGCTTTACATCTTCCAACAACTGCTCTCACTGTCAAGGCAATACACCAGACAATTACATCCACGCTCTTTGGTTCTGTTCACCAGTTCAGAAGTTTTGGCGTGAGATATGTGAAGACTTATCAAAGTGTCTGAAATGTAAAATTCCAACCTCCCCTTTAGTATGCTTGTTGGGAAAATTGGATGATGTCACTACAGAAACTAATACAGTCCACATGGTTTTTACTGCCCTATGCATCGCCAAGAAAACGATCCTCATGAACTGGAAAAATAAAAATAATCTTAATTCTAGCCAATATAGAAACCATCTAATAGATCACATTAGTCTTGATACAGCCTCTGCCACCACATTAGATCAATCCCTCTGGGCTCCTTTGATCGGCTCCGTCACCTAGAGGGGGTGGGGGGTCGTGGTTTGGTCCCGTCTTAGCTATTGTGGTTGATGTGGAGGTTGGGACGGGCTTAGGGCGCCTGGAGGACCCCTAGAGACGTTATCCCGGGAGGGCTCAACCCGGGGGGCTGTGGTCATAACCTGGTCAGTGGCTCTGGTCGCTCTTAGAGGGTGTTCTCCTCGTGGCTGCGTGCAGCGGGGCTGGGGGATGGTCTGTGCTGGCGGACGTAGGTTACTGGCCTGGTGGCCTGGCTGCCCCTGAGTGGATCCGGGGCAGGCGGGGGGGCTTGGGGTTCGGGGGTGCTTCGTCTCTGTGATGGGGCTCTGGCTGGGCCTTGGGGGCTTCGGTCCTAGTCGGTGTGTCGCCGAGGTTGTGGGCGGGTGGGTGCACGGGGGCTCAGCCCTGGCGCAGGGGGCCTCTGGTGCATCGGCCTAACTGGGGGGCTCTTTAACTGGCGGGGAGGTTGTTCCATCCTTGCAGAAGTCCACTCTGCAGGTGGGGGAGAGACATAGGAGAGGTGGAGAACAAACCTAACCTGGGTGTCTGTTGTCTTGTGTAGTCTGGGAGATGATTGAATGTTAGGGTGGGTACAGTTTCCTCTGCGGTGGGGTAGGGTGGGCTTCCCTGGGTCCTGTGGGGCTTGGCGGTGCTGCTGCCGTAGGCCCCGGTCTGGATGGGCCTGGACTCCCTTGCCTTGGTGGGTGCCAGAGGACGGGGGTGCCTACTGGGGTCAGCGGGGGAGCTGGCCCTAGGGAGGAGCATCTTGCCCCTCCTTTCTTTTCATCCCCGGCTGCCTCCCTCTTCCCGCTCCACCACACCCACCCACACAGGTAGGGCCTTGGGGTGTGGGTGTGTCACCAGGGTGCAGGGGAGACATCCCCCCCCTCTGTCCCCTTCTGGCCACCTGTGCCTCAATTTTATTCCACAACTTAGACATCCACATTATTCACACTGTCATAACACACACATATATATAGGGCCTTGAGGGTGACCACGCCAACGGCGTCCAGTGAATGGTCTGAGTATTCAACCCTACCTCTGGCGCCGGTGCCCACCTCTCAATTTTAAATCCATGTAGACATTGAGGGTTCTCGGGAGGGGCCGTGCTAACACCTGCTGCTCTCCGGCAGCAGCACCATGCCCTCCCCTGTTTTAAATGCACTTTAGAACAACACGCAGCAACACTACACATGAGCGGGAGGAGGGAGGTATGGGGTCTTCACACACCCCCGTTCTCTGCCAGCCATCGGGGCGGGGGGCTGGGAGGAGGTGTTGGCTGACAGATTGGCCTCCCTGCTTCTGCGAGGCCTGGGGCGGTCTGCTTGCCTCCACCCCGGGGGGAAAGGGTCACATCTCTTGGGTCTGGGTGCCGTTTCCCCCTCTGGGGGCGAGGGTACCTGGACCCGGGGTATAGAGTATGTTTGGGGAGTGCGATTGTGTGTACATGTGCATATATGTCTATTCCTACGTTGGATGAGTGCTGAGTGTTTGTATATGTGTGCATGAGGGTGGGAATGCATGTTTGTGTCTGTGTGTGCCTGTTTGTCTGTGTTTATATGTCAGGTCAGGTCTTAGACTCCACCTCCCTGGGAACACCCAGGCCCTCCAAAGTGTGGAGGCCTATCTCCCCTCACCACACTCCCTGCCGGTAACTGATGCACTCAGGGGTCGGTGCATTGGTGGTTCTTGGTGTCCGGGGCTGGGCGCTCAGGTATACACCAGCTCACTCCCGGTGGCTACTTGGCGGGGCCTGGTGCCTGTCGCTCGGTCAGGCCTCTTCCGGGGCAAAGGGGGCCCTCGAACCTCCGGCCTCGGGGCCTGCAGCTCGGTTCACTCTGGCACAGCTGGCTGCCGGCAGAGCCGGCGGGCGCGCCAGTGCAGCCCCCTCTGGCTTCTGCTCCGTGGCTACTGGGTGACCCCTCGTCTGGGGATCTCCTCAGCCCTTCCCAGGAGGGTGGCACGGATGCCCCTCCGGTGGTACTCCTTGGGCTCTCGCACTCTGGGGTCCCTGGATGTCTGGAGCCTGGATCTCCTCCATGCCTGCTTCATGCCCTGGGGGACGGGGCTATGGCCCTCCACACCCTCTAGCAGACCGTTACATGGGGAAACCTTCTGTATACAAGCGCGCTGATCCACACGGGTGTGCACATGGGTGTTCACTGTTCGTAGACATAAACTACACCTTTCTTAGCTGCTACTTCAAAGCACATTGTGCGCTGTCTGTGCTGCACAACAACATTCAATATTTAGTATTTATTGCTGTTTATACTTAGCTAGATTAACATGATGGTGTTGTGTTTAGTATGTTGCTTTGTTTTTTTTTTGCTTGTTTTCTATTCTTTTTCTCTCAACAGGTGATCCAGGAGATTTTTTTTTCTCTTTGTCTTTGTAAGTGCCCTTTCTCACTGTCCCTCTTCCCTTCTGTTTTTCTTTTCCTTCCTCTCTTTCTTTTTCCCTTTCCTATCCCCCAATCATGTCTGTCTCATCTGTAACTACTGAAAATAAAATAAATAATAACAACAAAAGTTGATCAAATGGACCAATACGGCAATGCCATGATGATCCATTTGGCAAAATAAATCCATTTGGTATCCTTGTTGGTCTTCAGACAACAATTCTGACGGCTAAAGAACCAAATGGGACAGACAAAAAAAAAAAAAAAGAAGTCAGATTCATCAGCGGCTGGAGTTGGACTCAGCCCGGGCTACCTACTGACTATGATCACTGGCTTCATAACTTTTAGGGACACAATGTCAACATGTAGCCAAGCGATGGAAGATTTCCAGTTTGGTGGCCTGAGGATTATCTCTTTGCACTTTACAGATGATGTAGTGCTTCTGTTTTCATCCACCAGGGACATGGAGCGCCCACTGAAGTATGTTGAAGCCAAACAATAGGAATGTTAAAGAATGAGAATTAGCTCTGCCAAGGGTGAGGCTAGGAGGTTGTCAGGAGAAAAAGGATGGAGTGCCCACTCCAGGTCAGTGAGGAGTTTCTATCCCAAGCTTTAACCATCTTGGGGTCTTGTTCACGAGTAAGGGAAAAATGGGAAGACAGATTGCTGTGGCATCTACAGACATGCACATGTTGTACTGGTCTTTTGTGGTGGTGAAGGAGCTGGCCAGGAGCTGTGGTAGTAACTGAAAAAATAAGATTGTGGCTATAAGCACTTGAAATGTCCTTCTTTGGTGTATTGGCTCACCCTTTGAGATCACAAGCTCTGTCATTTGGGAGGTGCTCAGAGTTGCTTCTCCATACCAAAAGGATCCAGATGTGATGGGACAAGCATCTAATTAGGATACTCCTAGGCACTGCTTAGGTGAGGTGTTTTGGGCACCTTCTTCCAGACGGAGACTCTGGTGTTGACCCAGGACATGGTGAAAAGTTTACATCTCTCCGCTATCACTAATGCATCAGCGTCCCCAGGGAATAGCTGGAGGAGCAAAAGCCAGGAAAAGAGAGGTTTGAGCATCTCTTTGGCTGCCCCCACAACCCAGACCTGGATATGTTGCAGGAAAGGTTAGATGGACTTGCTAATCACAGTAATTTAAAAAACTGTCTTCCTGTGATGGGTCCCTACATCCCTATTCTTTAGGACCACAGATGTACTTGGCAAGAATGCACAGAGGAATTCTATATTCTCATGTTATTGGGCCATGACAAAGTGCATTCAGCAGGCCTACCACCAGAGTCATTGGAGGTATCATTGTTGTCGTCATCACCATAAAAAACATCTGGGGTAAAGTGAATATACCTTGGGCTATGTCTGTCCATCTCTAACACAAATAAACACATGGAAAAAATTAAGAATAAGTGAACACGTGATTATCACAAACTATTATTATTTAATATAACTGGAATCACACTGCTGTAACACTTTATTAGTAATGTCTTAGTCTATAGTGTTTATTAAATGCATAAAATTTTATGCAGGAAAATTATTTGGTTATATTTTCACCATATGCTCCTATTACGGGCCTGCCTTTGATTTCAGATGTGATGCCAAAGAACATAAGGCAATGAAAATTAGATTTTAGATGGAAGAAAATAAGTCCTGCCCGTTGAATGATTATGTGTATAAGTTTTCACACTGTGCACAACTGTGTTGGTTACATGTAATCTATAAAATGTGTACTAAGATTTTATAATGCTTATATGTGGTAATGGCCAATAACATGATGATCTATAGCTAAAATGTGTGTGTGTGTGTGTGTGTGTGTGTGTGTGTGTGTGTGTGCGTAAGCTTGAACAGTACTTACTGTCCAAGATACACAGAAAGGTTATTGGCTTCAAAACAGTTCAATATGTCAAATAAACACCCAGCTCAGTGAACAGCTGGAGAACAGAGTGCAGAGAGGAAGAGAGAGGAAACAGGGTAGAAGGACAGAGATGAAAAGCGATGAGAACAGAGGCAGCGAGAGCTCGGGGAGGGTGACAAAGCTGGATAGAGAGGGCAAGAATGAGAGATGACTGAGAATATGAAAATAAAAGAGATAAGGACGAAGGTAAAAGGAGGAAGACTGGCATTGTTTTTGTAATTATAACGATTTCAAACAAATGTCTTCTTGTTCCAGATGCTTCAGTTAACGGACCACTTTATAGCAGAATCTGTAGCAACAATATATCAAAGTGTATAGATTTGAATTAAAGTTGTACAGTCACATCAAGGACGTCCAGATTTCTGATGCCATTCTACCAAAATGTCATTTCTGGTAGTTACAACAACCACAAATGCAGCCATAAAGAACTACGTGATTAAAAGCAAGTATTCCTGCAACAGATGGCTCGACAGCAAATAAAGCAAAATGTGTCAAGTTCTCCAAGATGCTTGAAACAAGCTACCAGCCAAGTAGTTTGAAGAACTGTGAACCGGTGCTATTTTACCAGCGACAAGCAGTCGCACTAAAATTTGATCTAGGATTTTTCCGTTTACTGCACTTTTTATTTGAATCGATTTAAAAACAGTCACACCAAAACCTTTGCACAGTGCTACGTAGCAGGCTACCTGGGTAGTTGTCATAGTGACCAAGGACGAGATAGGAAAGACGGTATTATTTTGGACAATATGTCAGAGTAAACACAAGATGAACGAGTGAGCAACTGTAGTGCGTGTGTGCGAGTGTGTGTGTGGGCTATCGCCTGTGGGTCAGTGTGTAAGAGCGATCAGATTCTCTGTGACTCATACTGTTATCTGTCGCGTCACACTGACACCCATTATACCATCTGTTTATCGGGGCTTTGATAAATGACAGCTTGACACCAAAGATGTCACCCAAATCAAAACAGAAGGATTAACACTTCTGCTGAAGTCAGAGGGGCAGAGTTTGTGAGCAGGCAAGTCTAATCTTCAACACCTACAAAGTATAAACACATGAGCAGATTCAGGACCCGCTTACACTGAAAACAAACTGTTAAACCCCGTTAGGCAGTCAGTAAGCTGAGAAAACAAACACACATTCATTTGAATCTCCAATAAGAACATCAGTTTTATCTGATAAATAAATCATTTGATGACGTGTGTATCCTGAAACATTTCAGAGCTTTCACATAAAGACATTTCTCTTATGCAACATGAACAAAAGTACTTGTACTGCAGAAACACATAAAGATACCAGAGGTTAAGCACTTATTACTGAGTGTGAAACAGAATATAAGGTAGATGTATTGTACTTGAATATCTAATCACACACCTACACAAAGCTGCACACAGCAGCCAGCACCTCTTGTCAACATTTCCTACTGATGAATCCATTTAGACGTGACCCCGACTGCGATGAAGAAAGAAGCACGACAAAGTAAGTCTGGGTCTGCGAGGACTGTGAATCCATATCTATGTATGAAGCCAAACTTTGTGTGTATCTGCAGGTTGTCAATGAAAGACGGCACCGTCTTCTCAGTACTCTCGATACTTGGAAGCAAACCAACAACCTCTGCTTTGAAAAGTCAGTTTAAGGCTGCTCCATTCTATTAAGTTTACTCTATTTAATTTTTCTTTTTTATGTCAAGCACTTTGTTGCTGTTTCTGCTTTCATGCGGCGTCCTTGTCCCTGTGTTTTGTGTGAGAGAAAGTGGGTGGGGGAACGAGCTGTACCTGCGTGTGAAAGCACGCAGAGAATTATAGTTCATGCGCAGGGACGATGAGTAAGCTTCCTGAGAACAAGACGGTGCCTTCGTGTTTTTGCATTTACGTTTTTTTATCCCTAAATGAGACAAACACGGAATTGGACACTATTCTTTCAAGATGAAAAAGTCACTTGCTTCAGTATGTGCCCCAATTAAAGCAGTAGTACGTGTGACATCAGCAAAAGTGAAAGCAAAGGGTACAGAGGAGGTCAAGGTGGATCAGTGGGCGAGGAAAGTGCTGAGGATTATCACACAAGACAATTTCTTGCTTCCTGTATTGAAAATGCCAGCTGCTTCCTGCAGGGTTGTCACATAAAACGGTGGTACAGTTATGATTGGAGCATTTCGGAAGACAATAAAGTTTTTGCTGCTGTTTAATTTGTTTTCAGCAAAGGTCTCAGCAAACAGGGTTGCTAACAGATGTTTTGATGAACTTGGTGAGTCACATAATACAACATAGAATCAGAAATGTGAAACCTTTTGAGTTCACGTTTCTATTTCTGTTTTAAACATAAAATGTTTAGAATTTCTGCTGCAGCAAACAAACATTTATCAGCTGGGAATGAAATTTTCACAGAGCGCTATCATCCTCAAGAACAGAGATAAATGATTTTATTAAAACTGCCCATGGAGACAAGGTTACGGCTCTCCTTCATACACATTTCTCACTCTCAGCCGTGACCACGTCTTTAGGTTTATTCTCTCTGCTGCTGTCGGCCTCAGGCTAACAGCTACCAGCTAGATTCATGGACTTTATATCTTTCATTTGAGCTCTTCTTCCTACTGTTTGTTGTTTAGACTTAAACATTTATAATTACATTTTTGGTCACCTTACATGGACAGTATTTATGCTGCCGGCTTTATCTGACGGTTTGAGTCATTGCATGAATTTAGAAAGAAAAATACATGAGACAGAAATAACTCATTAGAACATGCGAGCACACGCGCACACATGTACATCTATCTATGGGATGTCGCACATTTTTTTCTTACACAGATTTAAATGAGTCAATGCAATCAGAAGTGTGCACTCGAGAGAAGACAGGAGGATGCTGACAGTATGACAGAGAGTGGGATATTTGACAGGGAAGAGTGCAGACTGGCTGATGCTGAGCGACCATCTGCCAAAGTTTTTCTTCTCTGCACTGTGGTTTCTAAATGATAGCATCTTACTCTCCAAATCTCTGTGTTGCACAGTCACAGGTACACGCGCTCTCTCTTTCTCTGTGTGTCTTTGATCTTTCATCTCTCTTTCCTATCAGTCTGTCACCCAGTCCCTGTAAAAACACAGCCTGTTAATGGTAAGAAGGAAAGTGTACAGTAGATCCCACCTGTGCTATGACTCACATGTTAGCCCCTAACACAAGGCTTTAAAGCCACTGTTCACATGCACCGAACACTTTCTGCACCATCCCTGGTGATTTTGTGCATCCCTGAGGGTTGTGTGTCTTTATCTATTTGATTTCTAGTTTTGACCTGTTATACCACTGGTAATTAATTAATCAACTCGGTCTCTTCACCTCTAGAAGATTCCTTGGTTTCTGGGTGTCTGGAGAAATAACGAAACTGATGTGTACAGTGGGGTCCCTTAGGAGGTTAATCTGCCCATGACCTTACCAGTGCTATTTATGACACTTAGGAAGCTAGCTGCTTGAGAGCCTTATTCTCCCTTTTCAATTAATTTTTATTGAATGAAACGATGAAAAAATGTCAGGGGGCAGTAAATGCCACATTAAAGAGGAAAATCACGCTTGAAGAACTTTTTCTGACTGATTATAGCAAAGATTCCCAGCATGCTAACATGGTAGTTTACCATTTACAGTGAAGACATTTGAAATGGTGTTTAAACCCACAAGCTCAATGTTTTTAAATTGTTTCAGGTAGTACTGTGTTTGATTAAAAACTGGCCTATAAAATATGTCTAAGAACATGTTTAGGAAGGGATATACCAAACACATACAAGTAAATATGAACAACATCTGTGATCCATCCATTCTGCCTTAATGCATGCATCATATTCCACATGTGCATTTATGTTTAGGCTCTTTGCCTGTAGGACAGCATGACACAGTGATCACGGTCCAGCTGATTAATGCTGGTTTCTGTCAGCTCACATTAACTTCCTAAATGCAACATTTATCAGTTCTGTTACACTAGGTCACTGATTCCCAATTAGCTGGAAGCTGCAGAAGGGATTTGACTTCATTCCTCAAGCTGTACCATCAAATGAAACAGGAGAAAGTTCAGCCTAATCAAGCAAATCATTTGGAAAAAATGATGGTGTTGTTATGATTTGTGCCAGTGTCTTCCAGCAAAAATGGTAACAATGAAATGAGTGTAATAATAGTCGCTGGTGTGAACGCCCAGAATAAAATCAGAGCTAGCTACTGGTAGCTGTTTGGTGTTTGGGATGGTTTTCTTACCAGGTCATTTTCCCAAAATAACTGTTGACAGCTGACAAATATTTGTTACTGTGAACAAGTACAAGTCTTAAACAATGTGAAATTTAAATTCTGCTTATTGTCTTAAAATGTCGACTGAATCACTGTAATTGCTAATGAAGTAAAGTTGCCAAAAGGTAAATGCTTATAGAGCAGTCTAAAACTGAAAGAAAGAAAGAAATTATTTATTTAACAAACATTAATCCAAAATGGAGACACAGTGTATGAAAAACTAAATAAACCCCTTGTTGCTTCCAGAGGAATAAAGAGGGTAGGCAGCAGTCTGGTGCTGCTAATCAACTGTGCTTGGTTAAGCAGAAGTTTCTGCAGTGGTGGTCTGGAGCATTGTGAGCAGTGTGTGTGTTGACTAATTGCAATTGTTGCTGCCCATGAGTGCTGAAAGGGTTATAAGGCGATCTTCAAACAATTTCAGGTCCATCAATCTACAGCGAGAAAGATAATTCACAAGTGAAAACATTGGAGACAGCTGCCAATCTTCCCACAAGTGGATGTCCCAGCAAATTCTCCTCAAGGTTAGAATATGCATTGCTCAGAGAGATTTAAATAAAATTCCCAAGAGCTCTACGGGCCTTAGTTAGCGTGTTAAATGATAAAGCTGATGACAATAACAACAGAAAAAGGATGGCATGCATAGCTTCTGAGAGCATAAAAAGTTTAAATAAAAACAACTAAACAACGGACTCATATCTATTTATTTTATTACTTCATTTATTAATTTAAGACATACTTCATCATCATCACCTTTATTTATAAAGCACTTTAAAACAACCACAGCTAACGCAAAGTGCTGTACACTGGAACTAAATAATAAAATTATATAAGATATAAATAAAAGCCAAATAAAAGAAAAAAGTAAATTAATTAGTTAATAACTAATTTAATTACAAGAGAAACTAACTAAGTCTCACTGAGGTCAAAAGCCAAAGACTGAAAATGGGTTTTTAAGTAGTGCTGTCAGCGTTAATCTCGTTAATACCACGTTAGCGGGGGTTTGCCGCATTAATGTGGTTAGCTTGTTAATGCGTCAGCGCCGTGCAGCCCTCGCATGGAGTGATCCGCGTTAACTCGCTAACTGGGATTTGCTGTGTTAATGTGGTTATGGTGTTAACGTCGTATTAATGAGATTAATGCTGACAGCACTAGTTTTAAGACGTGTTTTAAAAGTGGACAGTGAATGATTTTCTCTAACGTGCAAGGGCAAGTTATTCCATGATTTAGGAGCCACGATAGAAAAGGCCCCGCCCCCTCTGAGCTTCCTCCTGGATCTCGATACCTCCAGGAGCAGCTGGGCAGCTGACCTAGGAGACCGACAGGGTGTGTAGGGATGAAGAAGGTCAGAGAGGTAAGACGGGGCAAGACTGTGAAAGCATTTAAAAACAAACATGAGAATTTTAAAATGAACTCTCAAAGACACAGGCAGCCAGTGAGGCCAACACAGGATTATATGCTCTCTTTTATGAGTTCCTGTTAGCAGTCGTGCAGCGGCATTTTGAACCAGCTGCAGACGTGAGAGCAACGACTGACTGACCCCCACATAAAGTAAGTTACAGTCGTCCAGACAGGAAGAAATAATAGCATGGATCCTGTTTCAAAGTGCTGCCTAGAAAGAAAAATTTTTTACTCTTGCCAGTCGCCTTAAATGATAAAAACTGGACTTCACCACTGCTCTGATTTGGCTGTCCAATTTAAAATCACTGTCCTACTTAAAACCAAGGTCAGTAACAACAGGTTTAAAACTAGAAAGCGAAAATTTCAGAAGAAATTTTAAGTGTGCCTATGCCGCTGCTAATCAGCACAGACTACGCCCGAGAGGCATGATTGCAGGTGCCGCTCAGGTGGGTCCACCTCCACTGCAGCGGCACTGCAGACCACGCCCCGCCACACACATCAAACACGTAAAATAAATATTTATGCACTTTTGCATTCACTTTTTGTTTTTTATTATTTTTTACAGTGTTCTGAATGATTAACAATGGTCTACAGCCAATCTTGTGTATTATTATACAAACTTTGGTTGTAAGATGCAGATAACTATTTAATAAAAAGCTAAATATTTTATATGAGAGTAAGAAAGAAAAGTATATCTTTGTGTCCCCCTTTCCCTGTTAATGCCCTACCTGGCCCCCTGGCAAAAGCTTTGCTAGATCCGCCCCTGCACAGTTACCAGCTGTCAGCTACACAAAAACAGGAGCTTGGTGTTTATTTGTCTCTCAGAAACAGTTCATAACTTCCCTTCAACTAATTCATGTCACCTAAAGGGTAAACCTGCTTCTCCATCACCAGTTCAGCTCACATCAAACACGTAAAATAAATATTTATGCACTTTTGCATTCACTTTTTGTTTTTTGTTATTTTTACACAGTGTTCTGAATGATTAACAATGGTCTACAGCCAATCTTGTGTATTATTATACAAACTTTGGTTGTAAGATGCCCTACCTGGCCCCCTGGCAAAAGCTTTGCTAGATCCGCCCCTGCACAGTTACCAGCTGTCAGCTAAATAAAAAAGGAGCTTGGTGTTTATTTCTCTCAGAAACAGTTCATAACTTCCCTTCAACTCATTCATGTCACCTAAAAAAAAAGGTAAACCTGTTTCTCCATCACCAGTTCAGCTCTGATGATTCAGTAAGGTCATCTCCTGGTTTCCACCAGCCGCTTCTACAGCTGTGGCTCCAGCAAACATCAGCTGATACTAGAAATTAAAATCAAATGAATTCTAACAACAGCTGATCAAGCTTAAACGTGCTGCTGTTGTTTAGCGCGATAAACAAACAAGAGAGAAAAGCCGATCATTGATCAGTTTCATGACTGAAGTTTGAACAGGCGAGAGAATGACAGGGGAGGCTGTCATAAAGTTCAACATCAGTAACTTAGCGCGCACACAGCTGTATAGAAACTCCGTCGTGCTAGCTAGCACGCAGTACGAGTTATTATAACTGATTGTAAAAAGTCAGCACAACGAAAATAAACTACACCTAAACTCGGTTTATATCTGACCCAAATAGAGTGCAGTTCATAACTTCTTACCTGAAATTCAGTTCACCTCACGCTCCGACCGGCAGCCGCCTGCTTCTCCTGCCTTCGGTTTCCCTGATCCACGATCTACCACCGGTCGATCGGCGGTCGCCTCGCCGCCTCGTATGTCTCGTTCCCCGCATGTCTTTGTAACACACACCGGTGGATAGCTGCCCTCGGTTGTAGCTCCGCGTCAGCGACTACCAAACAACTCAGTTATTTTTTCCACATCGACCAGCATCTGGACAATCCACCGCCTTTCACTGTTTGTACCGTTACTAAAATGAATAAATAAATAAGTCATCAGTCCATATAAACGAAAAATAAGTCCAGCTGTGACCACGAGATATTGCGAAGGACCGGGGGTGAAACGATAGTAAGCCGCCCTCACTGTCATCCAGGCCGGCTGTAGCTTGTTAGCAAAGCCGCGCTAGCTAGCTAGCCAGCTAGCCTCAGGCAGAAACGACATCGTCAGAACACGGTTGCTAATATGGGATGTTTTGACAAAACGAGCAGATATTTGAAGTTTACACACCTATATTCTCGCCTGAAAATATCTTAAAAGTTTATTTTGTGACCTAGAAACAGTATTAAGAGGAAAATAAAAACTAAGTGATGGCCGCCATTGTTTGACTCGGCAGAGGCGTGCTATGAATTGTGGGATATTGAGTTTTCCACCAAGCATTACCGTAACTTTTGAATGATTTGCGCAACCTTAAAAATTCCAATGGCTCCTGAAAGCAGCGACGCTGTGCGCACCGTTGATATTGTCATCATTACGGTAATCCAAATAAGGGTAGACAGGCCGTACTACTCCCGGCAGACCACTAGAGAGAGCCAACACACCACAAATGAAGTTTGAAATTTGTATCAGTGGAACCAAAAGATGGAGCCAACACACCACAAATGAAGTCTGTTTCTATGGCGCCAAAAGAAGAATCTTTCTAAATTTGCACTAAAATATTAATATTTAAAAAACTATAAAACTCATAAACACCAAAAGTGTATACCATACTAGTCCAGCTCCAGCCGCACAAAATGATCTAACATATGTAACCCTATTGTCAAAACTGTTTGGCAGAGAAGCGCGGGAAAATTTTCACTAAAATATTAATATTTAAAAATCTATAATAGTCATAAACACCAAAAGTCATAGCACACCATTCCTGATCCAGCCGCACAAAATGAGGTAACATATATGAAGCTTGTCTCAAAACTGCGAGGCGAGATTCACTGCAAAATTTCAGGCGGAAACTGAAGAATAATAATAATAATAATAAATCCGACGAATAGTAATATGTGTGCCTCTTGGCATAGGCACACATAATAAACTTCCAGGGGTCCTAAAACAACAGAGGAGGGCTCACAGGGACCACTGGGTCCAAACACCAACATCTCTGTTTTCTTTTCATTAAAATGTAAAAACTTTAAAGCCAACCAAGCTTTAATGTCATCTAGACATGTCAAGAGAGGTTTTATGGAGATGCCATCCTTCTGCTTTAGTGGCAAATAAATTTGGCAGTCATTGGTGTAACAATGAAAAGAGATCCCATGCCTTCTAAGGAGGGAACCCAGCGGCAACAAATACAGGAAAAACAGCAGTGGCCCTAAAATTGAGCCCTGTGGGACGCTGCTGAAGAGAAGCTGAAGATGATTCGGAACCGAGAAGGCTGACAGAGAGATATTTTGGATTACTAAAGTAGTGACGCAGAAAATGAGGACTTTTAATTCCTAAGGAAAATTTAAGTGGAGATATCATCTGAATTCCAGGAGCGGGACCACTACTCCTTCACGCCCCCTCCGGCCTCAGGCTATAAAAGCCCCCCTTCACCTACTGTTCTCATTTGCATGCCCCACCCTTCCCCCCCATTTTCCCTCTCTTCTCCTCTTCTCCTCTCTTCCTTTCCTTCATTCACTTCTCGTTAGTACATGGGGATCTGCCTGGCCCGGGAGCCGTCGCCAGTCCCCTTCAAGGCCTTCCCCAAACCGCAGCACCAGTTCATACTCCCTCATCCCTCATCGTCCATCGTTACCGAGGATGTGGTCCCAGCTAGGGAAATGTGTAAACTGTCTCAATGCTATCATGTAGTTGGCTTGATTGGAAAAATAAATATAGCACTTTCATTTTTATTGGGTGCCAAACTACAGGGTGGGCCATTTATATGGATACACCGTAATAACATGGGAATGGTTGGTGATATTAACGTCCTGTTTGTGGCACATTAGTATATGTGAGGGGGCAAACTCCTCAAGATGGGTGGTGACCATGGTGGCCAATTAGAAGTCGGCCATCTTGGATACACCTTTTGTTTTTTCAATAGGAAGAGGGCCATGTGACACATCAAACTTATTGGTAATGTCACAAGAAAAACAATGGTGTGCTTGGTTTCAACGTAACTTTATTCTTTCATGAGTTATTTACAAGTTTCTGACCACTTATAAAATGTGTTCAATGTGCTGCCCATTGTGTTGGATTGTCAATGCAACCCTCTTCTCCCACTCTTCACACACTGATAGCAACACCGCAGGAGAAATGCCAGCACAGGCTTCCAGTATCCGTAGTTTCAGGTGCTGCACATCTCGTATCTTCCCACTATAAGATAAGATAAGATAAGATAACCTTTATTAGTCCCACACGTGGGAAATTTGTTTTGTCACAGCAGGAAGTGGACAGTGCAAAAGTTATGAAGCAAAAATTAGAATAAAATAAAATAAAATAGACATAGACAATTGCCTTCAGATGACCCCAAAGATAAAAGTCTAAGGGGGTCAGATCGGGAGACCTTGGGGGCCATTCAACTGGCCCACGACGACCAATCCACTTTCCAGGAAACTGTTCATCTAGGAATGCTCGGACCTGGCACCCATAATGTGGTGGTGCACCATCTTGCTGGAAAAACTCAGGGAACGTGCCAGCTTCAGTGCATAAAGAGGGAAACACATCATCATGTAGCAATTTCAAATATCCAGTGGCCTTGAGGTTTCCATTGATGAAGAATGGACCCACTATCGTTGTACCCCATATACCACACCAAACCATCACTTTTGTTGTTCCAACAGTCTTGGAGGGATCCATCCAATGTGGGTTAGTGTCAGACCAATAGCGGTGGTTTTGTTTGTTAACTTCACCATTCACATAAAAGTTTGCCTCATCACTTTCAGACCCAGCAACACACTCAGACAGAAACTGGTTCACCCGAAAGACAAAACTCCAAAACACAGACTTAACAACGTGGTGTATGCTGTACAGTGCAGCGAGGAATGCCCAGACCTCTACATTGGAGAGACCAAACAGCCACTTCACAAGCGCATGGCACAACATAGAAGAGCCACCTCCACAGGACAAGACTCAGCAGTCTATCTGCATCTTAAGGCTAAAGGTCACTCTTTCGAGGATGCCAACGTTCACATTTTGGACAGAGAGGACAGATGGTTTGAAAGAGGAGTGAAAGAGGCCATCTATGTCCACTGTGAGCGACCATCTTTGAACAGAGGCGGTGGTTTACGACACCAACTGTCTGCCATCTATAATCCAGTTTTGAGTTCCCTCCCCAGACGCCTTAATGCCCACTCACATCCTGGGCCATCTGACCTCAGGAATTCACACGACAAGGTGGGGCCAGGTTTCACAATGAGCTCACCCGAAACCCTGGCTGATTAGGTCCCACACCCGCTTTCACACCTTGGCTCATGTGATTAGAGGAAGGAAGTGTATCTGGTGTGGAACTGGAGGCAGCAGAGTTGAAGATGTTAAGATTTTCACTAGAAGCGACCAGAATGGACCTTTTTGGAGCATTTTAGAGACAAAGTTCAGGAGGCAAGGCTGTGACAGCTTGGACATGTGCAGAAGAGGAATATTGGGAAAAGCAGATGAAATGAGGCAGTTTACACCAAAGGGATCTGCTGAATGAAGAAGATAATATATCAATCCACAGATTTCTTTCCAGAGTTGCACCTCGCTGGTCACTGAAAGTGAATGCAGGATTAAGGCAGTTGAGTAATGTGCCTTGTACAACCATCACCCACTCTGAGCACCTCCCACTGACTCTTACGAAATCTGAGCAACAGAGTTGAGCCACATGGGTCAGACTGTATACACTGGTTGATTTTTGAAAGGACTGGAGATTAGGATCTCAGTATGCATGATAAAGATTTTTGAATAAATGGTTAAAGATTGTTATTATTATCATTATTAGCATTATATAAGCAATAAAACATAGTGCCACTCCATTAGGATTTCTTCGACCAATAATCTGTCTGTTGGTAGTACACTGCACTGATGTGATATGATATAAGTGGGAAACCAATAAATCTCTCTTAATGTCTGCTTTTCAAATTAAAAAACAGATGTGTGCAGGGCGGTTCTCTGAGGTTCAAAGGCTTGCCAACAGGATGAGAGTAAGAGTAAGAATTTTTTATTTCAGGAAGAAAAATTGGATAGCCAGACAGAAAAATATGAAACTGGCAAGATTAAAAAAAAAGAGCTACAATAAGATTTGAAGAGGAGAAAAGCAAAAGAAGGTCAAGACGTGGTGAAAATGACAGATAAATCAGTAGAAAACAGAGATGGGTAATTATTAGCAGAGGAGCAAACTGGGACTGTAATAAGAAGAAGATATAAACAATGAGCACAGGTAATGAGAAAAATATAAAGTTTAGAAATAAAAATTAAAAAACATAAGAAGATCATAATGAAGTGAAAGAGGTAGAAAATGTATTTTCACATATCAAGCAAAGGTGCTGAGGATGTCTCCGAAAATAAGGAACAATTAAAAACAACCAGTATTTAAAAAGAATTATGTTTCCTATTAATAGTACAGGGTATACTGTAGGACAACTGAACCAAGAGAAGTGATGAACCCCGGAGCACAAGGTAAGCGTCTGGTATACAGTATGAAGTATGGATTAATCAGCGCAGCGATAACATAAATGAGAAATTCAGAAGGCAGCACCTGGCTAATTACTGTCTGTCATAGGTAGACCTCTCACACAGGCCTTAGACCTCTCATAGACCTCATCACGGGACTCTTCCTTGGTATTTATTGTAAACTGTGGATAGCGAACTGGAGGTTAGTCTCCAGAGTGTTTCCTTGTATGTCAAGGTGAAACACACACACACACACACACACACACACACACACACACACACACACACACACACACACACACAGTTAAAACCATGGTGACAGTTTCTCAGACAACAAAAGGTGTTTTGTTGTTGCTTCCTCCTTTTTTATTTCTGTGTCCTTTCTGTGTTTACTAAGTTACTGCCTTATTTGATTTGGTAGTCATTCATCTGTCGTGTCTTGGATTTTGTTTACGTCCTCATGTCTTGCTCTCTAGATTCTGTTTACCTGTGCCTTGTTTCCCCCAGCTGTGTTCACTTCCCCTGATTACCTCGTTCTCGTCATAGATCAGCCCTTCCTTTGGTCTGTGTTGTGTTTTCTGTGTGGTCCATGCTTGGATGTTGTTTGTGGCTTTATATATTTTTTATTTTTTTGTATGAACTTATTTGGACAGTTTAAAGGTGGGTTAGAGAGTCTACATTTGGGACCTCACTCCTCGGCCCATAACATGTGGGTTCTTCTTTCCCCTCTGCGTTCCTTAAGGTGGTGCTATACTTACTGTGGCTGCTGTGACAAAGACGGCTTTAATATTCAAGTTACTGGGTATTTAAATCAATGCAAAAGCAAAAATTCTATTTTATTTATATAACACCAGATCACTACCACAGTTGACTCAAGTTTAAGTTTAATCGTTTGTCACTCAGCACACAGATTTCTAGATAACTTACATATTCCCTGGGGTAAGGCACGGAAGAATGAAGAGAAAAGATGGGATGGAAACACTGACATAGTTGACATTTACCTTTCATGATCTTCAGTAAACAAGAACAGGAGAAGGGTGAATGAATATATGACTGTTACTATGCAGCTCGATACATATTGAATATATGCAACACTCCTGTCACCCAGTAGAGGGACAGTCTTTAACTCTGATAAGGAGTTTATAAACAATGTGGTATTCACGTCATTGAAGGAAGCTCAATAACCACTTTACCTTGTCTCCAATCCACCACTGATTTTTTTTTTTTATTGTAATACCAGTTTACACTGGTATGCTACTTTCGGCTGCTCCGTTGTTCACACAAGGGGTCATCACAACAGGTAAACAGGTAGCACATGTTTGACTTGGCAGATTTTTACTCCAGATGCCCTCTCTGACACAACCCCAAAGGGATTTGTGTCTCCCGCAGCACTGAACCACAGATATTTTGCTTGTTAGATGAATATGTGAACCACATCTTCTACAACATTAGCATCCTTTAACCACACATTACAGCTTGAAATGGCACAGTCACCGTGAGAATACAGAAACAATGCTTATTAATTGTTCTACTTTTATATACATGCTGTTAACACTGATGCAAAAGCTCTTTTTACTAGAAATTGATTATACTGAAGCTCACTTAAACCACAAAACTAACGCTAACAGCAGTAGTGTCCATGCTGTTGGCGACAGTGATGAAGGGATCATCCCTTTTCTGCAATGGCATGGCGTGCATTTCTGTTCTACATTTCTTATGTTTGTTCATGTTTGCCTTTTGAATGAATACAAGACAAATACACAGGTAACAAAAGTCATAATACATGCCCAAGAATTCATTGTCTTTGTTGAGTATTCAGGAGAAGACACTCACAAATGTACGTGTACCTCTATCCACATTATTTCAGTGTGTATGGATGGTTCTTTATAGATATGTATGGTTTGTTATTCTGCACGATGAAGATGTGTAACTGTAGGTGTGTGTGTATCATAGCCTGTGAGTGCGCTCCTGTGCACATGTGTATGTGTGCGTTAATGTTTTGTTTATCTTCCTAAGAGAGGTGACTAGTCACTGATTCAGCAGAAATGCCCAGCGTGGGATGTGATCTCTCAGCGGTCATACTGAAACACACACACACACACACACACACACACACACACACACACACACACACACACACACACACACACACACACACAGTTAAAACTATGGTCACAACTTCTCAGACAACAAAAGGGGGTTTTATTGTTGCTTCCTCCTCTTTTCATACTCTCCAGTATGTTCAGTATGTTAACCCTCCCTCTGTTTTTGTCTCTCTTGGGTCTTCCTCAGCCAAACCTGAAACCCAGACAGGCCTGCGGCTGACAGAAATCTCTCACTGTGAACACTTTGTGTAACGGCATTCTTCTCATCCTCTCTGAATGTTGGTTTTCTTTGGTGAACGTGATCGTAGAGCAGCTTTATCCATGGCTGGTTTGACAAAATGAATTCATTACAAATGCTAATCTTTTTTCTTGACATTCTCAACTGACCAAACGTTCTCTTCCACTTCCATGTATTTTTTAACTTTGATTTTTTTTTTTTACTCTGTAATCAAGAAAACAACTCACAGCAGTCAAATGACAGCAAATACATTTTGCACTGTAAACCTGCGTAATACATTATTATGAAAATAGAAAACAGGATTTCGGGGTGTTCCACTTTGCAGACAAAAGAGTTTAAACAGGTTGAGGGTGGGCGCTGGTTTAGCTGACTGGGATGAGCAGGCGACCATATGCCACTTGGCTGAGAGCAGCCGGCTCAGGTTCGAATCCAACCCCATGTCTTCTCCTCTCTCTCTCCTTTCCTCTCAGTCTTCACTGTACACCCCCCCCCCCCCCCCCCCCCCCCCCCCCCGCCCCAGAAAAAGGCAGAAGGCTTACAAAGAATCAGCCAAAAAGGTAAAAGGAAGGGGATATTGACAAAGGACAGTTTATTATCAAATCTTTATTGTTCTGAATTTGGTGAACAAAAACTGTTTGCTGCCTGATAACTTGCCCAGTCTGATCTGTATAGAAATCTTCAGTTCTAACTTGGCCTAAAATGGATTTTTATATCTATCTCTCTCTCTCTATATATATGTATATATATATATATATATATATATATATATATATATATATATATACATATACATATATATATACATATATAAAGTTTAGATTCACCTATTCATTTATGTACCTAGTTGTAAAAAATAGAGAGTTGTGTTATGATGGTGAAGCTGTTCAGGCTGAATGTGGAACATCAAAGATGTGAGTGTTTGCTGGAGTTAAATCCAAGCTGCCTCTTTATGAATCTGCTAATAATCTGATTTGTCCTAGTTTAGATGGTCATTAGGGGAGCAACACGAAATGCTGTAATGTGTCAGTTATGCACATCAAAGAGTTCTTCGTGGTAATCTGTGGTTTCTAAAATCTCACAAAACCTTTGGAACATATGTGTCAACTCTTAGGCTACGTCCACACGTACCCGGGTATTTTTGAAAACACAGATTTTTCTATGCATTTGCACCTTCCATCCGCACGTAAACGGTGTTTTCGGTCACTGAAAACGGAGATTTTTAAAAACTCCTGCCAGGGTGGAGATTTTCAAAAACTCAGTTTTTGCATTTACGTGTGGACGAGGAAAACGGAGAAAACGCAGCGTCAAAGGTGTGCGCCTTTTTTGACGTCACACTATGCGCCACATTATTATTGCCAACATTTCTACGGTTAGGAATATATCGCCACCTGTTGCTTTGGCATGTTCCTAGCAGCGTTTTCCTTCGTTTTTGCGTTTACGTGTGGACGGGTGTTGAGTCTGTGTTTCCACAGGCCCCGCTAGTTTAGAGACTTATTCCTCATGAAGAACGAAAACAAGACAGAACATCTTCAACCGGTTTTTTACTGGCTAACGAGGAAAGGCTTGGTCAGAACCAGGCTGTGAAGCTAAATGCTCCTCACCTGTCTCCAGACCAACTCCTTCAAAGAGCAGCTCTCCTCGCAGCTATTTATTGACAAACTGTTACAATACGCAACACAACACAAGCACCTCCCACCGTAAAACCCCCCAATGGTTCTAAAAGACAAGGCACTGTGTGTGTGTGTATGCACGTGTAACAGGTGTGCGAGAATGTGTGTGTATGTGTGTGTGTGTGTGTGTGTACATGAGTGAGTGTGTTGATTGATTGATTGATTGATTATACTTTATTCATCCTGAGGGAAATTGGGTTAAGGCTGCCAGCCGTGCCAGCGCCGTCTTACCCTCCGACCATACATACATTACACAAACATCACATGGGGAAGACAGGTCAGAGAGGTATAACATGGAAAAGCACAACATGAGGAAAGATAAGGAGAAAAAAAAACTCCCCCCAGACTGAGCTCCAACAGGGAGATCAGTTTGAGAACAGAAAAAAAACACCTCTGCACATAGCACATGAAAAAAACTCTTAATACACCAAAGAAACACATGACAAGCAACAGGGGTGGGTAAAGGGTGAGAGACAGCCAGTGTAGACAGTGCAGCATAAGCGCTGGTCTCCTTGATCCACCATCTGCATCGGAGGGGAATAAGCGTCGAAGGCGTTTGGAAAGGGAGGAGGGATGAGTGTATATCTGCATGTGTATATATGTCTGTGTGCGTGTGTGTGTATATGTCCAGAGTTCAGCTGAGACAGTGTCCTTTGCCCTGCCAGGCTAAGTAAACAGTCTTCCAGCCAACCCAGCTGGCCTTGCATAGAATGGGAAGAACAGTCTAAACACAGTCGTTATCAGGGTGTTGTTGTTCAGCTCCAGCCTTGAGACCGCAGCTGGCGCCGAAGGGATAGCCGCATTATGATGATGGTTTTTACTTTAGTGCGAACAACTCATATGAATTTCAAAGCTGTTCTAACAGTCCGACACTGGTCTCTCAATCTCCCGTTGGAGAGCCGTGAGCTTTCTATGATGTGATCCAAACTTACGCTCCGTGGTGTTGTCATTCTTGTGCTCAAAGAGCTGATTTCTGAGAACTCACGACCGCAGTGCGCTTCCCAAGATGTGATCCAATTTGCGCTCAGAGGTGTTATTCCGAGCGAGCCCCTCCAGATGTAATCAGTTTGCACTCAGAGGTCTTGTTCTGAGTATTCACGGCAGCCGTGCGGTTCTCCAAGATCTTATCCGTGCTGCACTCAATGAGCCCATTTCGAGAAACTCACGCCTCGTCCCATCGTTTCAATCCCAGCGGGCAGCCTTGTGGGGGTTTGAACAGCCGGTTCTGCTTCCTTAATTCTTCGATAAGCCAGGGCCAAACCAGCTCCGATCAGCAAGAACCCTGTTATCATGGTTCCGAATAGGTAGATATCTTCAGCACTCAGGCTCACCCGAGCCCAGACTTCTCGTTGAAGGGGTGTCAATTGCATTCAGAGACCAGTTGATCAAATCCATAATTCCTCTTTTAGGTTTTAGAGAACAGACTGTGAGAGAGTGTTCCAGGGAAAAGTAATACAAAAAACACGAGACTAGACAAGGACACAAGAGGCTAAGCAGGGAAGCTAAGGGAGAGGAGAGGAGGAGGAAAAAAAAGTGCGACCGCCTTCGCCAAGAGCAAGAGAAGAAAGGAAGTCACGCGTCTGTGTGCGTGACTTCCTGATCACAACATCCTTGGTCATAAGGGGGTAATCTCCCCCACACCCAATATATGGTTCAATTCCTGTATTGGTTCACCATACACAACACAGTGAAGTCATAAAAGGGCAGGAAGCTTACCAAGCATCAAACAAACCTTCACAAGGGATGTGCTTGTGATAAAACACTACAGCCTCCCCCCAGAACCTCGAGAGGCTGGAGAGGTGGTCAGACAAAGGAATGTCTTTGATCCTATAGTTTAAACTAAGACTTTACAAATTTAAGAAACACAATGACAACATTCAACAATTTGACTTAACAACGGGATTTAAAAAAAAAAAACGAAAACGGAAAATCTCCTTTTTCAACAATACCTGTGTACGTGTGGACGTAGTCTTAGACTGAAGATTATTTCGAGTCTCTTTTATTTCATTATCGGTAGTTTTTACTCTGAAACAGTGGTGCTTAGTGACTCCATGAAAAGATGAACAAGATCTGAAACATCCCCCCCTCCAAACCCCCCCCCCCCCCCCCCCAGGCAAATCGCTCCCTGAGGTATCGTATATACTTGAGCATTTTAGTATGCTGATGGCATCTAGCACAATACATGGATCCTACTGTGAATCTCACATAGTCATTAGCTTGGCACCTTTAGAGAATCAGACTCACTTTCCTGACGGCTTAAAGGTGGCTGGTTTCAGTTGGGCTGAAGCTCCTCCTCGCTGTCACAGGGGGAGCGGCAGGGCACGCCCTGAATAGGCTGCCAATCTGCCACAGCGCTGTGCTCAGTTATTATTAATCAAAATATTATTAATCTACACACTGGCACTGTAGCTACTGTAACAGCTCCAAATCCCCAAGCATCTACACAAGCACTGATTCTTATTTATCCTTATTTATGTGCAAAGGATCCGTGCAGTTGCCTAAACTTTTCTAATACATTGACATTTTTTTTTAGGGATTTTAATCTAAGGGATTAATTGTAATTGATCTGCAAAAAAAGATAAATCTTCTCAGTCTTCTTAAGACAACCTGAGTGTTTCTGCCTGAGAAAATAGGATTTCTACAGCATGGTGCACAACAATCAACTGGCCAAGTCTAGGATTCATAATATTGCTGCATACTGCACTGTAAAGCACACAATCTTAGCATGATGTTTCGTTCCTTTCTTTTTTTACATACATGCAATATATGCAAATACGTGCATGTAGTTTTGTTTTTAAGTTTGGTTTTAACACTAACTGTCATGAGTGTCATTCATGTTAAACTGAGTTTGATTAATATGTCCTTTTAAAAGAAACATAAAAAAATCTCTGCAGGGTTGCTGTTCAGGTTTCTGTCCATGATCACCTGACGAGCGTGAGCATCTGCTGCTAAAATACAAAGGTTCAAGCCAGAAAACACACAGCGCAGAGGCCTGAGGCTGCACCTGTTTTCCGTAGTGTGGATTAAAAGGTAAAGTTTGCCTTCACTTCTTTCTCTTATCAGTTTTCCCTTTTTCTTTCCCTGTTTGTATTTATCCCCATCTCTTTATCCTTGTGTGCTTCCGTATTACTCATCCCTCTCTGTTTCTGTCTCACCTCCACAGGTGGCTGAACAGCTGGGCAAAGAAGCAAAGTACTCTGATCCTGACAAGCACCTGGACAAGACAAGACAAATCACAGCAACACCAAGAACAAAGGAGAGACAAAGGGTGAATGCTGGATAGCTGTGCAGTCAAAATGCTGTTTTCCTAAAGAAACCCTGTCATATTAAACCACAACAATCACAAGATTACAGTGTCAGCTGCACCATTACCATTGATGAAGGCAGCTGTTGGACCTAGAATGGATCTGTTTCCATGTCCCTGCTCTTTCTCGTGGTGACTTTGAGTACTCGGGTTGTCCCCTCTCTGTGAAGCCACCGCATCAGAGTCGAGGGATGCATCTTTCTTTTTGTGGGCAAACAAAATCTCTTTGGGACAGCTGCCTTTGACTGTTCGAGCAACACAAATAATGTAAAATACTGGAACATCGTGTGGCTGTTACATTCCCTGCCTGTAGGTGGTAGATGGATGCTGGACTGAAATAAGTTCAGATCTGTACCCAGTGTGACTCTGCAGAAAATAGTTTTTGGTGGTGTCTAGTTTCACTGAATGTGTGGCTGCATCACAAACCAACCCATGTTCACTGTGTGTTTCTATATAATGTACATAAACCACCAGCATGTGAATTTTATGACATAGCTGTGAAGTGTTGAAGCATTGTGTGGATTTTAAAGAAATGCAGCATTTTCCCCGCCCTGGCAAAACTGTGATTTGCAACTGAAGGTTATTGGCCAAATTTGAAACGAGTATAACTCTGTGTGTTTGTACTGACACCCTTTTAGGGCTTGTGATTTTTGTGTGTTTGTACCACACACTGCTCCGACAGCAGGATCACTGCTGTTATGTATAGACTTCACAAAACAGCACTGTGCTGCCCTGAGCATGCAGCAGCGATCAGAGCCAGCGCTGCACCGCTGTCTTGTGTGTTCATGCAGTAGGTTAAGGAAAAATCCTTTTTTCCCAATTAAAGGACAAAACAGAGCTGATTAGAAACCATAATTTATTTAAACAAATAAAACTAAACTATTGTTTAGACTTCACGTGCCTTCTTGTTTGTTTGTTTTTTACTATTAGAGCTATAAATGTAACAAACTAGTCAATGCCTTTATTTTTTTAAATGAGAAAAAGTAACAAAGGATTTACATGAGCTTACATTAGAAAATACATTAGAGCAAAGCAAGCAGTACTCAGAGGTGTCCCAGTGATTTTCATTGCATATGTCCGTCTTTGTATGCATGAAAATGTGCATGTGTTATTGTGTGTGTATGGATTCCTAAGCCAAAATGTGTGTGTGTGTGTGTGTGGGCAGAGGTTAATTTAGCCCAGCAGTGAAGAGCCCTTGATAAAGAGCAGCCTGATCCCTGTTTAATTACCTTCCGTCTACATTTCATTGGCGTACACTGGGCCATAGGTGTGTCTGTGTGCGTGTGATGAATGTGGGATTTGTCTCTGAGCAGGGACACCCACGAGACACGGCGCCTTCAGTGGCTATATGAGCCTGTACTTGTCTGACATTTATCTACGTGTGTGTGTGAGCACAAACTGGTTGACTATATGAGGTTTGACATGTCATTCTTATTTCTTTCGCTGTTTTAGTTATACTTTAAACACTCTAGGAGGATCAGTCTGACTCCACGCTGGGAAGAATGAGTCAGGTATTTCAATCAAAATAAAAGCCAAATAAGGAAGACATCACTGAAATCATGTTTTCTCTTTGCAGAATTTATGTTAATTAGTTACTAAAAAGTGCCCGCTTAGACAGTCGGAACACTGAAGCAGCATAATAAAACATCAAAAGGCACAATTCAAATATATATAAAAGTGAGAAAGTGACAGAACAAAAAGCTGTTTTTGTTAAACCTAATAATGGATTATATTTAACTGTGTGCATATTTGAGAAGGGAAGAGTGTTCTGATATTCGACAACAGTCTGCCAAAGCACTAATTCAACCAACAGATGAATTCCTAATAATAAAAAAAACCTCAACATTTTAATTAAAAATAATTGTTTTAATTTCAGACTTTTTGAGGCCCCTGCCTTTGTTCTGTTTGCCAATTTTGGCCCTAATTTAGTCCCACTATTCTGCTCACTATGACACCCCTGGTGCGAGGGCACAGAAGGAAGAGAGTAAAACCAAAAGAAAGAAGCTGAGGCATGTGGAGAAAGACGGTCGGCAGGTGGGAAACAAGGAAACCGGTAAAATGTGTGTACTCAGGAAAGAGAGTTTGAGAAGAAGACATGGGGGCAGATAAGAAATGGAAAGGTTCCAGGATGGAGGGAAAGGAGTGGAGGAAGAGAGAGGTGGTGAGTAATGATGGCGCGTCCCTGCAGCGCTCACACACAGAGAAATAACTGTGACTGAACACACACACACACACACACACACACACACACACACACACACACACACACACACACACACACACACACACAAATGTGAATGTGCAAATTCTTATTTTATCTTAATGCTGAAAAAGTCATCATGATAGATCACACCACAAGGATAAACCTGACTTTAACTCTGTGTGTGCCTAATTATGGATGAGCTGCTCTTGTACTTCTAATCATTTAGACGCTTACTTTAAGGGGAAATATTTCTTATTGCTGGGTAAATACTGTGTGACACACATACACACCTCAGGACCGACCCATAAGAATTCTACAGTTAAAAAACCCATAAAGATTGTATTTTTAAATCCATAGAAACACACTTGGTTCCCTTATGACACTGCCTCAACTCTGAGTGTGTCGCTGACGGCAGGACCAAAATAACGTTAATTTAATTAGGCCTAATAAAACGGCTGAGTGCAGCAATCAGCGACCCATCACTGGGACGGGAAACGCTACTAGAATTAAATGACTGCATGTGGATGTGTATTAAAAAGCTAATAACATAATTAGAAACACAACAGCTCGTCTTGTCGCTGCTAAACAATGCTGGCAGAATGCTAATGGACATCATGCAGCTCCACTAATCTTTTTTTCATTGTTCTTTTCCCATCACTTGATCTCTTTCCCTTCGTTCATTTTCTCACCTCTCTGTCAGCTGTCTGTACACGCCTGATAATGTTAACGACAGCAAACAGATAAAAGCTTCACTGACTGCACGTTTCATAACGTTTACCTTTTTCTTATCACGCTGTAGAACGAAGCAGCTGTTGTTTAAGTTTCACCACTGTAAACAATCACTCTTAACCACCAAAGTAGAAAAATAAATACATGTAATTAAAAGCTAAAAGCAGACAGTTCATATAAACTCGTATGTGAAAATAAAACTAATTCTTTTGTTTTGATTCTATAACCTAGTGAGAAACCTCACAAAGCCATGAGTATTTAACTGCTGCTCCAAGTCAAATTTTACACATCACTTCAATGTTTTTCAACAATTAGAGTTTTCTGTTTTCTAATCTATCATTTTTCACTGTAATAATACGTTTTATATTAACTTAAAGAAACCATTAATAAAGAACATTTTCTGCCTCTGTATGTGTGTGTACTGCAGGATTTGGTTTTCGTGTTTATTTTAAATATCAGGAGAAAGAATTCAAAGTCCAAGTTCTGGATTCAGTTCCAGATGTAACAAACTAAACATACTATATTTAGTCTACTGACATGTGCATTAAAAACTGAAAAAACTTTACAGTACCATTTATTATTTTAAAATGAAGGATTTTTTGTCAGGTTGTTGTAAACTTTGGATTGAATTTTTAACATTTACAGAAATACAAACAAACAAAAACAACCTCCACTGGTTTTGCAGTGTAGGCTGTATATAAAAGATAGATGAAAGCACAGTAATGCAACTCATCTTTGACCATTGTGAGTCACCTTTTTATGCTATGTATTTATTTTTATGTTAATATATTTGCGCACAAAAGTACAGCTGATGAGTTACAGTTAAGACTGTTGAGTAGGGCACAAAGTGTACTTACCTGGGAAACTCAACACGTATGGCAGCCACGCCCCTAATTTATGCACAGCACATTTAAACAGGTGAGATATGGTGAAACTAATAATCCTCCCTGTCTCCCAAACTACAATGATTTCTTAAAATATGGGACTCAGTTATATCTTCTTTCTTTTCTTTTATAGGGTCTAAAGTTTGCCACTTGGTCCATTTTTATTATTTTGTTTTGTCCCAAACCTTTGGGTGAAAGTAATGTTACTGCTCTTATTTGTGGCATACTTGCTTTCATTAAATGCTTGATTTCATCTATTAAAGCTACAATTAATGAGTATCTAATTGACCCAAGCCTGATCTATTTATATCAGAGAATATCTTAAAATGGAGTCAGTACCTTTGAGGAACAAAGCTGTAACCTCTTGTCCAGCGGAAGCCCCCCATGCTATCCTGATTTGCATTTTGATTCATATCTGTAAGCCTCCTCTAGGCCGAGGGGTTAGGGGATGAACTGGCAAGCCTTTCAGGCTCGTAGGCCTGCCAGAATTTTTAATTCAGTGTCAATTGCACAGTTCCCTTACGTTTTCTGTGCTGCCTACAAAATGAGCACTTACACAGCCTGTGCTGTTTACCAAAACCCTTTCCACAAGTACATGGGTATTTTGGAAATTTAGCTTAAATGAAAAACATGCTTGAAACTAGCCCTTCTAAAAAACTCTGTTTTGTATTTATGTGTGGAGATGGGAAACACAGTATCAAAGGTGTGCCTTTATCTTCCGCTTTTGATATCAAACTCTGAGCTCAGCCAGCGTTTCTGTGCAGTAAGGGTTAGATCACCACCTGTTGCTCTTTTTTCTGTTTTCATGTGGACAGATATATATTTTCTAAAGATGGATTTTAAAATGTATTTATTTTATTAACTAAAGCCTGTAAAGCGGTGGGGGACATCGTGGACAGGTCACCAGTCAAAGGACACCTATGAGCAATTTAGAATCACCAACCAACTAACTACACGTTTAGATGCAAACACCACACAGAAAGGCCTTTGACCACATGGTGGATTCGAACTCGGGACCTTCTTGCTGTGAGGCAACTGTGCCACCATGCGGGCCTGCACAAAATCCCTATTTTAAAAAATACAAGTGAATAGCCTGACAAAAAACTCGCAGTGAGTGCAAAACCCCCAAACTAACGTTTTACAGACAACCAAACCACAAACTTTGCCTTTGAGAAGGTAAAAGTATATACTGGCAAAAAGACAACAATGGCATACTGTACACCTGTGCGCTGCATTTTAAAATAATACTTTCAGATGATTCAGATTCCAGTTTAATATGAGCTCCATATTATTTAAATGCGTTAAAAGTGATATCTGGTTATCTTAAAGACTCAGTTATTATGTTTCCAACTACCTTAGCAGATATAGCTTCCCCAGGCTGCATAAATACTGCTGCAGTTGCGGTGTGTCTATAGCTGATCCGTTCAAGGTCACTTTTGCTGAAAGAATTATACATGCATATGATTAGCAAATTCAAGCAACCCAACTAGGGAATGATATCCGCCAGTACGTTTTTAACCGATTTGAGTCTCACCTGTTCCAACTATACTGGCCTTCATAAATACACCACTGGTTTACTCGTGGTTTTATGTGCTGAAATTTCCAGTAAAGTGTAAACTGGATATATATAATTTTATGGTAAGTGTTCAGGGTCTTGACATTGCCAGAGCACCCTTTATGTATTTATATGTGATTACGGATGTTCTCTATCATTTTCTGAAAAGCTTTCCTCTGTTAAGATTAAAGCTTCATCTCTCTCTTCTTGTCACTTGCTCTCTCCATCACTTTCTCACTCTTTTTTTCTCCTGCTGCCTCCCTTTCTCTGTCCTTGAGCTGAAAATGGAGAGGCAGGCTGCAGTGAAGAGACAGATATTGGTTTGACACTCTGTAACATCTTTTTGTGAGCGCCACACACATTCAGAGGTGTGTGTATGTGCATTTGTAAATGGGTGTGTGAGCTTGTGCACAAATAGTCATGTATAAGTGCATCTGTGTGTGTGTGTAGCTAAAAAACTCAGTGAGCTGACTCAAGGCTGCGGCTGCTTATGAAACTGGTGAACTATCTGGCAGATTTCAATGAACATAAATGAACATGTGAACAACAAAGAGGGGGAAGAAACAACTGATGTAGTTGTTGCTAGGCAATATCGGTATCCTTGATGGGCAGATGTAGCTTTTACTTAAAGAAGCCAAAGCCATTTCTACTCACTATGAAGTTATAATATCATTAGTACTTTTCTAATTAGTATGCTCAAAGACTGTGGAGTACCTTCTGCCGTTGTATACTGCAGGTACATTACTCTTTGTAATAATTAAAAATGTGAGACATTCCTTTTCTACCTTGGGATAATGTTGGAACGGTGAAAGATGCATGCGGTTTTCTCAATTCAATTCAGTTCATTTATTTATATAGTGCTAAATCATAACAACATTTCTTTGAGGTGCTTTATAATGTATGGTAAAGACTCTACATTATTACAGAGAAAACCCCCACAAACAGATGACCTGCTATGAGCAATCACTTGGTAACAGTGGGAAGGACAAACTCCCTTTTAACAGGAAGAAACCTCCACCAGAACCAGGCTCAGGGAGGGGCAGCGATCTGCTGCGATTGGTTGAGGGTGAGGGAAGAGAGACAGGACAAAAGACACATTCTACTTTTAAATACTACACAATAAGTCAGTATTTAGACAGCAAAGAGCCCCACTGAGGTCACGTGGTACTATAAGTGTCACGGCACTGGGTGTTTCTGGTTTAAGCTATACTCTTTGAATTATGGTTTTTTGTTTGTATTATATTTATAGTTCCTGGTTTTTAGGTTTCTGTTTTGTCTCTGTGCCTCCCCGGTGTTCTTGGTGAAGGTTTAATTCTGTTCTGTATGTTTAGTCTTCTGTCTTTATGTCTTCCCTCTGTTTTGTTACTTTTGTCTTCATGTTCCTGCTGTTCCAGAGTCTGTCATGTTTCCACATCTCTGTCTAGTCTGCGTCCTTGTGAATGCCTCATGCTTCCTGTTTTATTTTGACAGTCTGTGTCCTATGTCAGTATATTCTGCTTTGTTTCCTGTGTCTCATTATGTCAGATTACCCCAGCTGTGCTTCCCTCCTGTTTTCCAGTCCCTCGTCACTCCCTGGTGTATTTAAGCCCTGTGTTTTCTTCTGTCTGTTGTTGCGTTGAACCTCTCCCATGTGCTGTGTGTGTGTGTGTGTGTGTGTGTGTGTGTGTGTGTGTGTGTGTGTGTGTGTGTGTGTGTGTGTGTGTGTGTGTGTGTGTGTGTGTGTGTGTGTGTGTGTGTGTGTGTTACTCTCAGTATTTCCTCATTCTGTGGTTTGAGTTTAATGTTTGTAGTTTCTTGTTTTCTGTATAAGTATTGGCGTTCCCTAGCAATAAAGCTGCTGTCTTTAGTTTACCTTTCTGTGTCCTGCGTTTGGGTCCTCGTCCTACCTGCCACACAACACAACCTTGACAATAAGGTCTTTAAAATAAGATGGGGCAATGAATGATGTCAATGAAGAGAAGCCACCATGCGAGAAACCTGCTCTCTCTGTCTAGTCCCTGCCAGTACTCTGGCTGCAGCGTTTTCAGGGAGTTTTTTTGGACAGTGTGATAATAAAGTTCAATAGTACAATAGTTCAGCCTAGAAGTAATGAATGTTTTTCATCATCACTGTGAGATTTTAGAGATATTTGGGAGAAATGTTGTTTGCAGACTGAAGGACATGTCCTGGTCCAAAACAACTCCAAGGTTCCTGACAGTGTTACTGGAGGCCAAGGTAATGCCATCCAGAGTAAGAATCTGGCTTCATGACTAAATAAAGCTCCTCCTCACCTTTAACTAAATAAATACATTTTTAAAAATGTGTTGTTTTATTACATTTTTGTATGTTTTATACTGTAATGACTGTATCAAGTCACTTTCTAGTGGTGTGCGATACTGCATATTTTGGTATCGATCCAACACCAAGTAAATACGGGCCAGTATCACCGATACCGATAGCTTTCAATAAATAAGGTGCATGCTCATTGAATTGCTAGATCTCAATTAATTTTCATGACCAGAAGTGTTTTTTGAGATGTTTCCTTCTTTATTATTAAATAGTTAAAACCCAAGAAATAATTAGGACAAAGTTAATAATTAAATAGAAAACGCTTTATTGTTGTGGTCTGCGATGCATCTACAATCACCCCTCACTGGCTTAAAACCTGTGCTCTGCTTACGTTGTTGTTGTTGTTGTTGTAGGTGGTGACGTGTACGGCTGGCAGCGGGAGAGCTGCAGCCGTTGAATGTACTGTTACAGCAACCGTGTGATTATTGTAAGAAAATGATTGTGACGGAGTTACACCGTCCCAGTCCGCAGACAGCAGACCTGAGCGCATACACGCACCACCACCATTAGTTTCTACACTTGTCGCGCTGGGTTACCGTGGCTGCGTGTCTTTAAGTCCACAGGGCAGATAATTAGATAACTGGGATGGCTAGTCGGAAGAGGAAAACGCGTCTCCCAGTAAAGCGCACAGGGCTGCGATCCCAGCAGCGTGAGCTTCCAGTGCAGAAGACAGCAGAGGAGGAGCTGGCATGGGACACAGTGCCGACGTCATCTTCATCAGTAGAGGAGGTCCCCGGCGGGATTGGTTCAGCATTGTCTACAGCAGGGGTCGGCAACCTTTGTGATGATGAGTGCCATCTAAAATTTCCTCAGAAGTCAATGTGCCATATGATTGCATTAGCAATAGATGTAATAACGCTCTATATTAACAGTTACACACTATATAGAACCACTTTATAGAATTATATTTGTTTGCAGATGTTGGCAGCTATCAGCGAATAGTTATCAGCTATTGTGAAACAAAAAAACCCACTTTTTATCCATAACAGCAAATGAACTGTACAACAGAAAATGCAAATGCTACTTAAGGTCTCCTCACAACAATGATAAGAAAAATAAACTGGGTCAATATGGCATGTTTGTTAATATAGAGATACACATGTTAATGTGATCTCTGGTGTCCCACTCAGAGACACAGGTCTCCGAGTGTCCAGCATTCAGACGGCTACCTGAGGACACTCTTCATGTGAGAGAAAATCTGCTCACACAGATATGTAGAGCCAAATACTGTCAATAAGGCCTCTGCAATGTTCTGAAGACAGTTAAACTTGTCAGGTAGTGATGTCCAGCAGGTGAAAATGCAGCTCCATGAGCACGCACAGCTGTGGATTCCAGCTGCGTTCGTAGTTCTGCAAACTTTGACCCCACAGAGTCGAGCTTTTCAGTTCAGTCAGCTGCATTTCGATGTCGCATTAACTCAGCCAGTTAATGCGAGACAAATCCAGCTGCTCATTAAAGCTTTCTGGTTTGATCAGAAAAGAAAACATTGGTCCATACACCTGACAGTCCCAAAAACCCATTGTGAATTCTGTCTCGAGTCTACGGATGTATCCGTGTATTTCCGTGGTGCTGATGCTGCACTGAGCGGAAAGCTCCTGAAGTGTGAAAGTGTGAAATTTTAACATCACTTGAAAAAACTGCCAGCTAGCAACATCCCTCTGACCAGTAGGCTAAGTTATTTTTAGCCAATTACAAGTTGAATCTGGTAGTTGGAGTTGTTAGCTAAGATACCGTCATTAAGAAGCGGCACAACTAATGTGTCTATGTGAGCTAATTTGTGATGTGCACAGCTGGCCCGGCCATTTATTTTTTAATGCACCTTCTCAGATTAATTCACTGCGTGTCGTGACCAGGGCTGGACTGGGACAAAAAATCAGCCTGGGCATTTTGACTAGAGACCGGCCCACCAGGTATTAAAGCCATAAAGCCTTTGACTGAAAAGGTGTTGTTGGTGGTGTTATTTGTCTCTCAGAAACAGTTCATAACTTCCCTTCAACTCATTCATGTCACCTAAAAGGTAAACCTGTTTCTCCATCACCTGTTCAGCTCTGATGATTCAGTAAGGACATCTCCTGGTTTCATCTTCATGTTTCCCTCTCACCACATATCCAAACCGACATCATGACCAGCAGCTTTACAGCTGTGGCTCCAGCAAACATCAGCTGATACTAGAAATTAATATTAAATAAATTCTAACAACAGCTGAACATGCTGCTGTTGTTTAGTGCGACATCCGCTGGTTTCCTCTTTCTGGCACAAAGTGGGGGACAAACAAACAAGAGAGACGAGAGTTGCGTCAGAAAAGCCGATCAGCTGATCAGAATCATCAGAATCAGAATCAGAATACTTTATTGATCCGTAGGGGAAATATCATTGATCAGTTTCATGATTGTAGTAGCAACAGGAGAGGGAGGGGTTGAGAGTGAGAGAAGAAAAGGCAGCTGACAGCGTAAAGACACAGAATAACTCCAGCTTTGTGTCTTTTCCATTTTAGCTGAAGTACGGGACAAACTGTGTTCCTTCTCAGCTCAATGTGAAACGTGTAATATTTTCTCTGAATACGGGACTCTTCTTCTCTTGCTCTTGGCGAAGGCGGTCACAATTTTTTTCCTCCTCCTCTCCTCTCCCTTATCTTCCCTGCTTAGCCTCTTGTGTCCTTGTCTAGTCTCGTGTTTTTTGTATTACTTTTCCCTGGAACACTCTCTCACAGTCTGTTCTCTAAAACCTAAAAGAGGAATTATGGATTTGATCAACTGGTCTCTGAATGCAATTGACACCCCTTCAACGAGAAGTCTGGGCTCGGGTGAGCCTGAGTGCTGAAGATATCTACCTATTCGGAACCATGATAACAGGGTTCTTGCTGATCGGAGCTGGCTTGGCCCTGGCTTATCGAAGAATTAAGGAAGCGGAACCGGCTGTTCAAACCCCCACAAGGCTGCCCGCTGGGATTGAAACGATGGGACGAGGCGTGAGTTTCTCGAAATGGGTCATTGAGTGCAGCACGGATAAGATCTTGGAGAACCGCACGGCTGCCGTGAATACTCAGAACAAGACCTCTGAGTGCAAACTGATTACATCTGGAGGGGCTCGCTCGGAATAACACCTCTGAGCGCAAATTGGATCACATCTTGGGAAGCGCACTGCGGTCGTGAGTTCTCAGAAATCAGCTCTTTGAGCACAAGAATGACAACACCACGGAGCGTAAGTTTGATAAGATCATGGAGAAGCTCACGGCTCTCCAACGGGAGATTGAGAGACCAGTGTCGGACTGTTAGAACAGCTTTGAAATTCATATGAGTTGTTCGCACTAAAGTAAAAACCATCATCATAATGCGGCTACCACTTCGGTGCCAGCTGTGATCTCAAGGCTGGAGCTGAACAACAACACCCTGATAACGACTGTGTTTAGACTGTTCTTCCCATTCTATGCAAGGCCACCTGGGCTGGCTGGAAGACTGTTTACTTAGCCTGGCAGGGCAAAGGACACTGTCTCAGTTGAACTCTGGACATACACACACACGCACACAGACATATACACATGCAGATATACACTCATCCCCCCTCCCCCCTCCAAACGCCTTCGACGCTTATTCCCTTCCGATGCTGACGGTGGATCAAGGAGACCAGCGCATAGGCTGCAGGCCCGGATGTACTGTCTACACTGGCTGTCTCTCACCCTTTACCCATCCCTGTTGCTTGTCATGTGTTTCTTTGGTGTATTAAGAGTTTTTTTCATGTGCTATGTGCAGAGGTGTTTTTTTTCTGTTCTCAAACTGATCTCCCTGTTGGAGCTCAGTCTGGGGGGAGTTTTTTTTTTTCTCCTTATCTTTCCTCATGTTGTGCTTTTCCATGTTATACCTCTCTGACCTGTCTTCCCCATGTGATGTTTGTGTAATGTATGTATGGTCGGATGGGTAAGACGGCGCTGGCACGGCTGGCAGCCTTAACCCAATTTCCCTCAGGATGAATAAAGTATAATCAATCAATCAATCAATCAATCAATCAATCAATTCCGTTTTTTACGGGTATGAAGGGTATGAAGATTTAAAAGCTGCGTTGCTAACCATTAAAGGGTGGCATTAATGGGCCAAGAAAATCCCGTCGCCAATGTCGCTTTGAGAAGCAGCTATAGTCAAAGGGGCCAGACACTAACTCACGGCACTCAATGTTCTGCGTGCACTGGTACAGCTGTTCTCCCGGGTGGGGATACCAGATGAGATTTTGACAGACTAACTTTACCTCTAGGTTGATGCAGCGGTTGGGAAGATACCATGAGGAGGCTGAGGTTAACCTGCGAGATGCTCAACGAAGCCAGAAGACCTGGTATGACCAACAGACCCGGCACCGTGGTGTTGTTACTTCTCCCTTCAACCAACAGTAAACTTCTGGCAAAATGGCAAGGGCCATACACAGTTCTTCGCAGAATGGGGCCAGTGACCTATGAGATTCATCACCCTGATAAGAAGAAACCGAAGCAGACTTACCATGTGAATCGCCTGAAAGAATGGGAAGAATGTGAACACCAGGCCCCTGTGAAAGCTCTGATGGCAAGGGACGTGCCAAGAGAAGGGAACAAAGAACCCAAGCAGGGATCCGATCCAATACCTCCGCTGCTGACTCATCTTACCCCACAGCAGGCTGTTGAGCTACTCCAAATCCTTCGGGAGACTCCATCTCTGTGTTCAGTTAACCCCGGCAGGACTACCCTTGTCGAACATGTGATACGCCTAAAGGATGGACATCCCATCCGCCAACGTATATACCACAACACTTAGTGGAAAAACTGCAACAAGAGGTGGAGAAGATGCTGGAGCTTGGGGTGATTGAGCCGTCTTGCTCAGAATGGTGTAGCCCGGTGGTCATCATCTTCAAGAAAGATGGGTCACTATGCATTTGCATTGATTTCCGGAAGCTTAATTCCATTTCAGAGTTTGATGCCTACCCCATGCCTCGAATCGAGGATTTGCTGGAGAAGATCGGAATGGCCAGGTACATCACCACCCTGGATCTATGCAAGGGTTACTGGGAAGTGCCACTGGTGGAGTCCTCTTGACACCTACACCGCCTTCCGGACACCTGCCGGCCTGTTCCAGTTCATGGTGATGCCATTTGGGCTACATGGGGCACCTGCCACCTTCCAAAGGCTGATGGACAAATTACTACAGGGGTGTGACCCCTATAGTGCCGCCTACCTGGATGATGTAGTGATCTTCAGCAACACCTGGGAAGACGATCTGCAGCACCTGTCCTAATTCCTTGGAAGAATCCATAAGGCAGGGTTGACCCTCAACCCCTCTAAATGTGAGTGGGCATGGCAGGAGATCCGCTACCTTGTCTATCAAGTGGGCAGAGGCGAGGTGCGTCTGCAGATGGATAAAGTGGAAGCCATCCAGAAATGCCCTCGGCCTCGCACCAAAAAGGAAGTCCGGCCTTTCCTGGGGCTGGTTGGCTGGTACAGAAGATTTGTGCCCCAGTTTGCGACTATTGCGGCCCCTCTAACAGCTCTGACCAGCAAGGACCAATGGAATCCTGTAACATGGACAGCGGAATGTGAACAAGCTTTCAATATGCTGAAAACCTGCCTGTGTACGACCCCAGTTCTCAGGAGCCCAGACTTCAGGAAGAAATTTCTGGTCCAGGTGGACGCCTCCGCAATCGGCCTGGGAGCAGTGCTGGCCCAAGGGGACCCTGGAGAAGAGCATCCGGTCCTATACCTAAGCCGAAAGCTGCTGCCACGAGAGACCAACTACTCAACTGTGGAGAAGGAGGTCTTGGCCATTAAGTAGGCACTGGAGAAACGCAGGTATTATTTACTGGGATGGGAGTTTGAGTTGGAAACTGACCACCGAGCACTGACCTGGATCCATTCCATGAAGGACCATAACAGCCGGCTGGCACGATGGTACCTCTCACTGCAGCCTTTCCGATTCATCATCCGTCACAGACCAGGCAAGCTCAATGTAGTGGCAGATTATCTCTCCAGGTTGCCGTACAACGCCAAGCTCCGGGTGGAAGGGGATGATGTGACGGAGTTACACCGTCCCAGTCCGCAGACAGCGGACCGGGCAGATAACAGAAAGGGGTGAGAGGTATATTTTGAGCGGCACAAAGGGTGGCCAACATATTTTTTTTACTTACCTTTAATAAAGCCGGTCGCAAAGACTCTCCGTGATCGCCGATTGATATGGTTATGCAAGCTGATGGTATGGTGTTCCGGGGTTCAAAGAGTGGGTTCCCGCGCGCTTGGAAAGGTCACATGAACTGCATTATTTTTGTTTTGTTTTTTTTGTTTTTTTGTGAAACACTGTAGGTAGGCTGCCTGGAAGTGGCCATGAATGTGTGTATACACATATATATATATGAGTATTGTAGGAATACAGCTGGAAATATGCTGAGGAAAAAAGAGTGTTTTGGGGAAAGAAATGATAAAGGGATGACTGATGACTATTATGCCTAGTGGGAGGGGCAAGGGGGTATAAAAGGAGGCCGTCAGGGCCTACCTGGGCATTCTGTGAGATGTTACAGTGAGGGTAACATGCAGACTAGCTCAGCCGCTTGTGTTTTGTATTAAGTCAGTTGTTTATTTTCTTTGTAAATAATCTTTTGTGCACCTGGGAGGCCGGCAGAATAAACTATACACACTGAACGCTTCCTGACTATGCCTGCATTTGTTCGGGAGAAGTTTAGGAGAGGACCCCGTGACAATGATGCTGGGAAGCATGAAAATTCCGTTGGGTCTGCCGTGGTGGTTTAGTTATCAATTTAAAAAAAGGTTTTTTTTTTAGAAAAATCTTAAAAAGTGCATGCAAACCAGTAAACAAATTAAAATGAACAAGTACTGTTGAGAAACTACAATACAAAAATACAATTAAAATTCTCAACAACACAAACACCTAAACACAAAAAGGGGGGGGGGCAAAGTGTGCCTGCTCTGCGCTGACACAGGAGCAGCGAGCCCAGCAATCTGGCTGTTTCGTCTTTGCCGAAACCACAGTTCCTCAGGAACGCGAAAGGTGACCTTCCGCGTTGTTATGGTCCACGCTGGGTTATGGCTGAATTCCAGTGGAATGACGGTCCCGCGGTAATAGACGTTCCAGCCATGTATTCCACCCTAAACCTAACCTTATCCCTAACCCTAACCAGCAGTTAAATGACGTAAAATAGTGTTTTCCAAAGCGATTTTAAGAAAATGAACGAACATGTGTAGATTGAGTCCAAACGGTTCTCATGTGTTCTCCTTTTTCCGATGTCATCATTTAGGAACGTGTTGGGTACCCGAAAGCGTAAAATGCTGACGATTTGTCACCTAGCGTAAAATATTACACTTAGGGAGTGAGAACGTGTTGGGTATCGATACAGTCGATATTTGGATTGATCCGCCCACCACTATCACTTTTGTGATTATTTGAAGAGTGCCCTTATTGAATATCTCCTTTTGCAGTGCGTAGATCATCCCTGCACGCTTGCCTTAGCGAGATGCACAAATGTTATTTGCTCAACTCAAAGATGTCTTGTTTTGATTAAAAGTTTATAGATCATTGTCTTTCTTACTACAGCTGAAAAGAAAGAAACATTATTTGTGTTTTTACAGCTTCCCCCTCGTGAGTTATTGATCCTTGAAGTTTAAGTCTGTGAATGTCTTTAAAACTGGGCAGGAGATGCTGTGCACTTCATGCTCTGGGGAGAAAAGCTGGTTGTCTGGATCATATAAAAAAGCCTATGTAAATATGATATCTATGTGATCAATATGAGTAGCAATCAGAAAGTGACTTGTTTCAGTTGTATTTCCAAAATGGAGATGCCACACTATTAGAACATTTACCTGCTTAAAGCACGTGGCAAATAACAAAACAGTAACTGCACAACTACCAATGAAAAAGCTTTTCAAGGAAATATAACTGAAAAAAAAGAAAAAAAAGAAAACGATGTATAATAATAGCCGTAGATATTGCAGTATTTTTGTCCAGTGAACCCTCATGGCTTCATTTTAAGTTGGTATTCAGCTGTAACTTAAATATCTTTTGTTACCAAGACACAAATTAAATAAATTGTACCACTTGAAAAATGTACTTATCTAAATATTTATACTGGAGTTACACCGAAGTAACATTCAAAGAAAGACTTTCATTTAAAATGTTAAAATTTTTTTTAAATACCTGAAAACAAGCAAGAAATTGGCAAAACCTAACCGCCATGTCTGCAGGGACCCTCCACTCATCACAAAGGTGATGAATAGATACTTCAAGTTTCAGGTTGTCCCTGAAACTTGAAGTATTTTTTTTAAATACACACTGAACAAGATACTTTCCACTCATCTGTTTTAACCCACTCTTTGGGCTGACATGTGGAAACCTGTGTAATGTGCTACCTACAAGTATGTGCTCCTTCTGGTAATGAATAGAAAATATTTATTACGTTCTCTGTTTCGCTCTCACTTTTTTCTACACTTTCTCGTAGTTATAGAAGTTGCCCATCAGCTTATCATGCATTCCCCAGTCTTTCATCCCCAAGTCCCACTTTTTCTGGTACTCTCTCTGCCCTGTATCAATCTCCCTCCTGCCCCCTCTCGCTCCTCTCCCAGTTGGTTATTAATGGTTTTAATTTACAGAGAGGAAAGACCTTGGTACCCACAGAGCCATCCCCTCTGCCCCCAGTGTGTACTTGTGTGTGTGACATAGAGGAAAAAGAGAGAGGCCCCCGCTCGCTGCTGTGTAACCAAGCAGCAATAACACTTTGTCTTCTTTAACTGTGCTGCTTCTTCAAGGTATCCTACATCTTTCTCTCTCCGTCTTCCCCTGGAACTATTTTCCTTTGTCCATTTCTCTTAATTTCTTCTACTTTACTTGACTTGTCTTCTTCTCCCATTGTTATTTTATTATTTTTCTACAGGGCTGCCTCTGAAAGAAGGCGCTCCAAAGTATCGGTCAAAGATACTCAGCCTCAGTCCCACGCCGATGGAGTAAAGCATCAGTTTATCCAAGTGACAATGTGTGTTGTGCTTGTGGTTAACTGATAAGAGAAGAGTGATACTTTTATGAACAGTTCAGTGTTGGTGGAAGTAAGTGACTTTGCCAGCACAGAGCTGCATGGTGATGATGTAATTAAGTTGTAATAGCTATTTAAATGCTGTGTCTAAAAAAAGGGAATTATATGTATATACGCACTGATCAAGTTTGGGAGGTTTTGTTAGAAATACAATATTTCTTTTCTACTCACAGTTTCATTTAATTTTCATACAAAATGCATCTAACAGATCTAACCAGAGGAAAAAAATCAAAACCACAGGAGTTGTTCAGCAATTTTACAGCAGTGTCTTTCTGCCTGCCTGTTATCACTGCAGAGTTGGTCCAAACCAAACCAGACCAAAGACACAGCATGACTTTGAAATCTGGAGGTCTTTTAAAAAGTTAAATGCAGAAGAACTCGCATATCGCTCAAGAGCAACAAACATGGCAAACTTCTTGAAACCAGTATGTCACGCAGAGATAAGAAATGCCAGATGCTTGAAGGTGAATAATGCTGTGAACTTCATGTCATTGTTTCATCTGCATATGCCTATGCATTTACTTTATTGAAAGATAAGTTAAAAAGGCTGGAAGAGCGAGATCTGAGGAAACATGCATGTTTTGCCTGGCCTGTGCTGCCAAATCTGCACAGCATACTATCTATAAAGGCCATAAAAATACAAATCAATAAATAAGCAATAAATCAATGAAGTAGAATCTAACTGTGTGACGAATCCATTTACTGAAAAATATCGGATGTCTTCACACTGCCTACAGCACGTTGTGACCAGCCGCCTTTTGGTTCGGTGCTTCCCCTGTGGCCAGGCTTCTTGGAAAGGTTGCTTGTTATTACTTGTGGTACCATTGTTGTTGCTGGGTAACCATTGATGAGATATTGCATGTGTCCCAGAGGTTACTTGTCAAATAGAGTTCAGTGCTATTATGTACTGTATGTTTACAACCCTGTCATCTGAAGCACTTCCTTTGGGTCAAAGGAACCACCTACCTGAGTGGAGACAGAATAGATAAGGTTCACGGCAGTAATGTGTAATTTTACACAAAACAGAGCAGAACAACTACTGAAATAATTTATCTTTGCAAAGTATTACTGTAAACATGTACATGTATATGTGCAGGGTACAAAAAATTATCTATGAGGATAAGACCTCAAACCATGCTTTTGAGGAACAAAGAAACAAACAAAGCAACAGTAAAAATAAAGATGTTATTGTATCCAACAGAATGTAAACATTTGAATGCACTCTATAATGTTTCCTTTCTTGTGTTACTAGGCTTCATTGGATGTTTCCGACATATTTAGTTGCCACCCTGTAAATTAACACTGTGACCAGTTGGTTTGTTCCTCCTTTGATTAGCTGTTGCTTTTAGCCTGACGATCATCATTAGTAAAGAATTAAACTGATGATCCTGCAAACACACATTTTACACATTTCAAAGCAAATTAGACCATTACGCTGAAAATGGAACGGATCTTATTTGGAACTTTTCTACTCTGTTTGAGCACTCAAAGTGCTACACCACTAGTCTCCTTCACTCAGTCACACACGCATTCATACAAGCACTACTACTATCTACTATTCACACACATTCACACTCCAATGAACACACTGGGAGAAACTTGGAGTTCAGTACCCTGACAAGGATATTTTGGCATGCAGACTGAAGCAGCCAGGGATTAAACCAACAATCTTCAAATTACTCGACGCCCTGCTTCTACCTCTTCCATCAGGTTGGTACACTCACAGGCATTTTATCACATACGCCTTCATAGTACTGGGTTTAGACCCTGTTTTGCATTCAGAGCTGCCTTGATTCTTCATGGTAAAGATTCAACAAGATGCTGGAAACATTCCTCATTGCACAGCATTGCACACTTGGTGTAGATTTGTCGAATGCACAGCCGTGATGCAAATCTTGCATTCCAACACATATTGAGATCTGGTGACTTTGGAGGCCATTTGAGAACACTGTCACTGACCTTCACCATCATCCTCCATGACATGGTGCATTACTCTGCTATAAGCAGCCATCAGAAGATGGGTGCACTGTGCTTATGAAACAATGAGCAGATCTGCAATAATACTCAGATAGGCTCAGATAGCCATTTAAATGATATTCTATTCATGCTAAGAGGCCCAAAGTGTGCAAACGCCACCCTGAACTGCCTATCTGAGGCAGGGTACATCCATACATACATTCTGCAGAAGCTGCAACTCTTCAAATTAGGCAACGATTTTCTGATTCTCTGTTGTCCATATTTGGTGAGCCTTTTAGTCTTCTGCTGTAGCCTCATCTCATTCCAGGTTTGATGTGCTGTGCATTCAGAGTTCTTGTGCCAACTCTGTAATGAGCTGTTATTTGCCTTACAGTTGCCGTCCTGTCAACTCGAAGCAGCCTGCAGCCCTTCTCTTTTGACCTTTGGCATCAATGAGGCATTTTTTCCCAGAGAACTGCTATTTACTATATATTTTTTTCTTTTTGGACCACTGTCTGTAAACCCCACAGATGGTTGTGCAGTAAAAACACAGCAGACCAGCAATTTTTCAAAATACTCCAACCAGCCTTTGTGCCTCCAACAACCATGCCACATTCAAAGTCACTTAAATCACCTTTCTTCCCCATGCTGATGATCAGTTTGAACTTCAGCTGTTTGTCTTGACCATGTCTGCATGCCTAAATGCACTCAACTGCTCCCATGTAGCAGGTGTACCTGATGGAGTGGCTGGTGAGTCTATGTTGGGAATTATACACATAATTTCAAACATCTTAACTTGTGGATTAACATAACAGTACTCCATTTTGCCTATGCCAAATACTCGATACTTAGTGCAAAGTGTCTGAATCCGTTTAAAGCATCCTGCCTATTTTATCAGTATATGCTGTATTTATTCAGGTAAAGGCTTGACCAAGACATAGCAGCAATTATACACATGAACAGTCACACAAATAGTCTTTTTTTTTTTTAGGGCTGAAACTTTGGGCTTCAACTCACAAATTTAATGTCTACCCTGGAACAAGCACTGGTGTCTTGGATGTTTTAACAGTTTTTTTGTGATTCAATGGAGAAAAAAGAAAATCCAAATAAGTTGAAAGGTTTTCATTTTGACCAACATTTTGATCCCAGGCTCATCATTTGTTTATAATAATTTTCCCATACACTTATCTTTAAACGCTAAGCAAATGTCAAATTTGAGCTTGCTGATGTGAGATTTTTAAATTAAATCGCCACCATTTGATGATATGGTAACACAGCCAGTCAGTTTTGATCATTATGATGGCATTAAAATGATCTTTTTCTTCTTTTTTTAAATTTTAGCTGGTGACATGTTTCTTTTGACATGTGACAATTCAATTCAATTCAGTTTTATTTATATAGCGCCAAATAACAACAAAAGTCGCCTCAAGGCGCTTTATATTGTACAGTAGATACAGAGAAAAGCCCAACGACCATATGACCCCCTATGAGCAAGCACTTTGGCGACAGTGGGAAGGAAAAACTCCCTTTTAACAGGAAGAAACCTCCGGCAGAACCAGGCTCAGGGAGGGGCGGGGCCATCTGCTGTGATTGGTTGGGGTGAGAGAAGGAAGACAGGATAAAGACATGCTGTGGAAGAGAGACAGAGATTAATAACAGATATGATTCAATGCAGAGAGGTCTATTAACACATACTGAGTGAGAAAGGTGACTGGAAAGGAAAAACTCAATGCATCATGGGAATCCCCGGCAGCCTACGTCTATTGCAGCATAACTAAGGGAGGATTCAGGGTCACCTGGTCCAGCCCTAACTATATGCTTTAGCAAAAAGGAAAGTTTGAAGCCTAATCTTGAAAGTAGAGATAGTGTCTGTCTCCTGAATCCAAACTGGAAGCTGGTTCCACAGAAGAGGGGCCTGAAAACTGAAGGCTCTGCCTCCCATTCTACTTTTAAATACTCTAGGAACAACAAGTAAGCCTGCAGTGTGAGAGCGAAGTGCTCTAATAGGGTGATATGGTACTACCAGGTCATTAAGATAAGATGGAGCCTGATTATTTAAGACCTTGTATGTGAGGAGCAGGATTTTGAATTCTGGATTTAACAGGAAGCCAATGAAGGGAAGCCAATACAGGAGAAATCTGCTCTCTCTTTCTAGTCCCTGTCAGTACTCTTGCTGCAGCATTTTGGATTAACTGAAGGCTTTTCAGGGAGTTTTTAGGACTTCCTGATAATAATGAATTGCAGTAGTCCAGCCTGGAAGTAATAAATGCATGAACTAGTTTTTCAGCGTCACTCTGAGACAGGATATTTCTAATTTTAGAGATGTTGCACAAATGGAAGAAAGCAGTCTTACATATTTGTTTAATATGTGCATTGAAGGACATGTCCTGGTCAAAAATGACTCCAAGGTTTCTCACAGTGTTACTGGAGGCCAAGGTAATGCCATCCAGAGTAAGAATCTGGTTAGACACCATATTTGTCATGGTTGGCTGTGTGGCAGGCAGGCAAGCAGGAGTGGTGGATCCAAAATGCAGGACTCAGACACGGAAGTACAACTTAAAGCGCAGCTTTATTGCTGGGAAAAAACCTCTTACTAACAAAACTCACCAAAAGACAAACAAAAACCCTTGAGGACTAAAACACTGGAACAGAAATACTAAACAGGAGTTGGAGACTAAACACTGGAGACACAGAGGCAAAACACACAGCTAGTGGAGGGCACGACGTGACAGGGAACACAGGAAAACACAGGGCTTATATACACAGGGGAGTAATCAGGGAATGGAAAACAGGAGGGAGAGACAGCTGGGAAGGTTTGGACTAATGAGACACGGGGAGCAAAGCTAGACACACTGAGATGAGGCACAACCTTTCACAATAAAACAGGAAACAAGAAACAGACACAGACTTGACACTGAACTGAACTTATACTAAACAAGAGATACAACCTAAGAACTGATCCCTCAGAAAGAATAACTGAAACATAGAATAATACTACAAACAAAGCATAACAAAAGGATCAGAATACAAACCATAATACAAAGGAATATAAGAACTGAAAATGCTGGGTCAAAATGACCCAGGACCGTGACAATATTTCTAAGATTTTCAGGGCCAAGTACAATAACCTCAGTTTTATCTGAATTAAGAAGCAGAAGTGACACTGTTTCTGCTTTTACTGGCTTTACTAAACTTTAAAGGTTAACATCCAGTTCTGTGGCACTTGTGTCCAGTGCACTGTTCCCATCTTTTGGCTCATACTTAGAGTTACACCAATTGTGCACATTTCAAAGATTTATATTTATATATGAAAGCTAACCATGAATGCTTAGAGCCATATGGAGAGGAACAGTAGTGTATGTGATTTGCAAAGCCAGCAATAAGCCGTAAAGCACAATGGCTGTGAGTCTGACGCTGCATCTCTATCATGTGATAATCAAACAGCAGCAGGAGGTTGAGAGGTTATGATGAACTTTATTTTATCCTTTCACAGATTTTAGGTGTTAGCAGAGACTTCCTACCAACCTTTTCTATTATCATTCAGCCTCTACAAGGCCTGCAAAATATGTGTGTGCTACTGTTCTGTATTGAAAAGGAATTGAAGGCAGGCCAAAGAGGCTCTGTGCCCGTTTGGTAACAGGGTAAGTTGTTCTGCCCTGAGAGGTGAACAAAACTAACTGGAGAATTACTAACACCAATCAAGTACAGTTCATACACGCCCACATGATCCTGACAAGAGGTCTAATCAAACAACAAGTTACAAAAAAAAAAAAACACACCTATGTGGGAGGACTGTGTGTGGGTGTGTGTGTGTGTGTGTCCATGTGTGCGTGTGTGTGTGGAGTCCCAACAGTCCTCTCTAAATGACAACTGCCCTCCACAGAATCTGAAGTGAACCACAGAGCAAAAACGATAGATGGAAAGAGTAAAGAGAAACTTTACAGTTTAAATAGGTGATAATCAGACTACAGTTACCTTGTTGAAATAAATGGATTACATGGCAGTGTTTTCCTGTTTCATATGTTAGGCTATCCTCTCTATTTTTGGTAATTCCATGCTGGTGTAACCCCAAACAAAACACGCAATAAGGAGATTTTTATAGGATTTTTGTGTGTGGTGTAGTTTCAACCAGCATTAAGCAAGTTGTTCTGGTTTTTGCAAAAGCTTAAAACTCACAGGAAAACTTTGATTTTGTTGCTGTGTTGTGCAGCAGGATCTTTGGTATGACAGTACGCTTAAAGCTGAATGAAACTAGAAAACATGGGCTCTGATGATAGACAATTGTCGAATTTAGCTAGTCTTGGAGATGTTACCTGTGACAAATTGTTACAATTGCTAAATTGAAGGCACTGAAGTGTGTGCAGTGCTTTTTCAGTCCTTTTTGACCAGTCAAAGCAAACACCAGTCCACAAACTGGGGGGCAGGGTTTTCAATTTTGTATCTATCCCGGACGAGCCCCCATTTATGTTACGCCCCTAGTCTGGGCGTGCAGAGACGCACATAATGTTGGAGGAGAGAGAGGCAAGTACCCGCCCTGGTTCCCAAGCCAAACATCCGAAACCGGTTATGCGTAAAAAAGTGATTTTATTTATTGTCAGGAAGCATAGCTCCAGGGTGAACCCAGGCCAAAATAATAAACAAAACCAACTAAGTCCTGCCAAAGGAAACTAAGCCCTAAGAAAGAAACAAAACAAACAAATGACAATACTATCCCTCGCTTCCTAGCCCAGAAAACAGGAGAAAACTGTTCAAAAGAAAAGGCGGCTCACCCCTTCAGCTTCAGCCTAGGCACGCATAAGCACTGAGTTTACACACCAGTGGCGGCTCTGACAGAGCGCGCTTACACAGATACAAAATCACGCTAAAAGTTGGAAACGAGGGCCAGGTCCACGTCTGCTGTCAAATCTGCTCGCTCGCTTCTCTCTCTCCCTCGGCAGCTGTCAGAGCGGCTTTTTGAACGCAGTCACGTGTTCCACGGTCCAATCAGCAGCTCACTACTCTTCATTAGGGGAAGGACCTGCAGAGAGTCTTAAGCACAGCAAAGAGACACCGAAACAAACAGCTCACACAGACTTCTTATGGCCACAGCCGTAACACTCTAATGTAAGCGTCCTGTTAATGTTGGTGGCATCAGTTACACAATGGACCCGGAGAAAGCACAAAGGGGCAGCAGTGCACGGCAGGAATGCATTTCTTACTTGGAAATTCTGACACCCCTTCATAAGAAGTATGGGATGGGCGAAACTTCAGTATCTTCGATGTACTGTTGCTGTGTGATTTATTACTATTAATGAAGGCGACTCGCCACCGAGCTAACACTGTTAGCTGGTGTTAGCTGAGATTGGTTCATAGACTGCAGACTGTTAGGCCGTTTCTAAATGCTCAAGTACACAAGTCCGTACTCGCGTTCTCACAAGTCCAGACTTTGTAACTTCACACTGGAGTCCGGACTTCCCGAGAACGCAGTGCGATCGTTCTACAACTGGAACGGCAGTGTACTTGATGACATCACAGCTCCGAAGTTCTTACTGCCGTCCCCTCTTAATGTAACTGTGAGTAATATTTGCAATGGAAATTACACATGATGTAGTAGATTTCTTTAAGAAAAAAAAAAGATAATTTAAAAAACTATCTTAAGCACTTTGGCAACATTTTTACGTATCATCTGTTTCGTAATGTTTCATAATAAGCTTCATACAGTTAAAGCACAATCAGTACGACTGAAACACAAGCTTCATCTCTCTATTAATAAAAATACTACACATGTATGCCTGAATAAAAACAAACAGATAAGATGCCTTTATTTTTATTTTAGTCGAAACTCAAAACTTAGACAGCTGGGGTTTGGAAGAGAGCTGAACAAATATTTAAAATATAATCATTTTTGGAGCAGCCTTCAGGATCTCCACGTATTAACATGCTGCTTTTAGACTTGATGGATCGCATTAACAACATTCATGTAATTGTAAAAAGCATCACAGTATATTGAGTAATCCAAAGTATTCAGAATACGTTACTCTCATTGAGTAACTTAACGGAACACGTTACAAAATACATATTGGGGCATGTAATCTGTAATCTGTAGTGGAATACATTTTAAAATTAACCTTCCCAACACTGGCAACAGTGTCCAATAACTTCATCCTGCATATTTTGATTCTCAGCAGTTACAGTTTATTTTGTTGTGGGACGACAACAGTTGCAATGCAACGGCATTCTTGGGCCACAAGGACCTTTGAGCTCTCTCACTCTCTCTCACACACACACACACACACACACACACACACACAATTACACATTGTCCATTATAAACTTTGGCGTTTGCAGGTTTCTGTTTTTCACAAGTGAAAACTCTTGTGACTTTTAGATTTCTTTGTGTCATTGTTTTTATTCTGCACTTGCTTTCTCTGCCACCAGTTCCCATTTAGTTCCCTTTTCCCTGTTTCTACCTCTGTTCTATTTCAGGTTTCTTTGAATCTTCCTTCTCTTACTGTTTCTCTCTCTCTCTCTCTCTCTCTCTGTCTTAGTCCTCCTGTCTCAGCCCAATTACTTCAGGCTTCCTTCATGTTAGATGGCCACACAGGTTTCAGATCTTTGTCTCTCTTTTTCCACTAATTCACACACACACACACACACACACACACACACACACACACACACACACACACACACACACACACACACACACACACAGAAAGCCTCTGTCTGACAGGGAACTCATGCACAAACACACACAAGAAGAGGATATCAAGCAGGCGTGCTCTCCATTAATATTTTACTAATATGACAGTTGGGTATGATGTGTGTGTGTGTCTGTGTGTGTGTGTGTGTGCGCGCGCGTGCGTGTGTGTGATGTGTACCCATCACTTTTAATGAGGGCAGGCAAAGCATATGGAGAGAGGCAGGAAGGCGTTTTCCAGTGTCTTTTTTATTTTCCCTTTGAGTGAAAGTGTGCACATGTGTGCACGTGTTTGTACAAAGCCGAAACAACGGTGGTGAGAAACGAGGGAGTGTGTGCAGATTGCTGCAAAGTGAACACACTGTGTCAAAAAGACAGATGTCAAGCATTTCATAACTGTGAAGCTCAAACTTTCTTCTACATCTCATTTAACTGGGAGCGCTGGCTAAGAACACATTATTATTTACAGCAATAGCAACATAAGCACTTAACAGGCTGAAAACTTATGCATGCATATATAGTGATACAAAGGAAATACTTTACTGGTGTTTCCCATGAGTGCGTTTGAATATTCAAATCAAATCAAATCACTTTTATTGTCACATCACATGTGCAGGTACACTGGTGCAGTACATGCGAGTGAAATTCTTGTGTGCGAGCTTCACAAGCAACAAAGGTGTGCAAAATACAATAACACAAGAACAAGCAAAATATAAGAATGGCTAAATCTGAGAATTATATGAATAAATATATGTACAATATAAGAGTGTGTGCGCATTACTGAATGTGTATACTAAAAATGTATATCTACGTGTGTGTGTGTGTATATATATATATACATATTTTAAAAATTAAATAGAATAAACAATAAAATAAAATATACAGAGGTTGGTAGTTGACATGTGCAAAACAGTGGTATTTATATACAGTATGGAGTGCATAATGTTGAAGTTCAGGTAAGTGAAGGTGAGGTGTCTATGAAGTGTTCAGCAGTCTGATGGCCTGATGGAAAAAGCTGTCTCTCAGTCTGCTGGTACGGGACCGGATGCTGCAGAACCTCCTTCCTGATGGAAGTAGTCTGAACAGTTTATGGCTGGGGTGACTGGAGTCCTTGATGATCCTCCCCGCTTTCCTCAGGCACCGCTTCCTGTAGATGTCCTGGAGGGAGGGAAGCTCACCTCCAATTATCCGTTCAGCACACCGCACTACTCTCTGGAGAGCTTTGCAGTTGTAAGCGGTGCTGTTGCCGTACCAGGTGGTGATGCATCCAGTGAGGATGCTCTCAATAGCACAGCGATAGAAGGTCCTGAGCATGCGGGCACTCATGCCAAATCTTTTCAGTCTCCTGAGAAAGAAGAGGCGCTGCTGCGCCTTCTTCACTGTTTTGTTTATGTGTCCTGACCACGTGAGATCCTCAGCCAGATGTACACCAAGGAACCGGAAGCTGCTCACTCTCTCCACAGCAGCGCCGTTGATGGTGATGGGGGTGTGTACTTCTCTGCACCTCCGGAGGTCCACTATCAACTCCTTTGTCTTTGCGACGTTGAGGGTGAGATGGTTGTCTCGGCACCAGTGGGTCAGGGCGCTGACCTCCTCCCTGTAGGCCGTCTCATCACCGTTGGTAATAAGACCCACCACTGTAGTGTCGTCCGCAAACTTCACAATGATGTTGGAGTTTCTAGTGGCCGTGCAGTCGTAGGTGTAGAGTGAGTACAGGAGAGGGCTCAGTACACACCCCTGTGGAGCACCAGTGTTCAGTGTGATGGGGGATGAGGTGGTGCTGCCCAGTCTGACCACTTGGCGTCTGTCAGACAGGAAGTTAAGGATCCAGCTGCAGAGGGAGCTGCTCAGTCCTAGATCCTGCAGTTTCCTGTCCAGCTTCGAGGGAACGATGGTGTTGAATGCTGAGCTGTAATCTACAAACAGCATTCTCACATACGTGTCTCTCTTCTCCAGGTGTGACAGGGCAGCATGGAGTGTCAGGGCTATGGCATCATCAGTGGACCTGTTGTGGCGGTATGCGAATTCTAGAGGGTCCAGTGAGTCGGGTAGTACAGAGCAGATGAAGTCCCTGACCAGCTTCTCGAAGCATTTGCTCACGATGGGGGTCAGGGCTACAGGTCGCCAGTCGTTCAATGAGGAGATGGTGGAGGATTTGGGTACAGGGACGATGGTGGCCATTTTGAAGCAGGCTGGGACTACAGACAGAGAGAGGGAAAGGTTGAAGATGTGTCTGCTGTAACATTTAGAGCTTTACTGCAGGGCATCAGTGGACACATACAGTAGGTCCACTGTACAGACACGAGGCTCTGTGGAGCTTTGGAATCAACCTTAAACTAAATACAGAGTTTCAGGAGGTCATGAAACTAAATCAGAATCCCAAGGCTCCAGTGTGCTAACAGGAAGAGGGTCAAGCGGCAAACAGTCACTGTTATGGCCACATCTGGGCTGTTTGAATGTGGTCGCTCTAAATGGGAGTAGAGAACTAAATAAGGTCATGCTGTTTTGTCTTATTATAGGTTTATGGCAGTGGTGTCAAACATAAGGCCTGCGGGCCTGAATTGGACCAGTAAAGACTGATCTGGTCCATTGGAAGGCTTTGGAAAATGTGAAGAAGGGGAAAATTTTGAACATTTGATGATGATGTAAAATGAGTTTGACATTCTTGATTTACGGTATCCAGATTGCTTGTAGGTATTTGAGTGGATGTGTCACTGAGTTCAATCTGAGGGCTAAGACAAAGCCAAGAGAATATTAAAGACAGAGACAACTAAGGAAAAAAATATACTGAACATGTAAGGGTGTGTGTGTGTGTGTGTGTGTGTGTGTGTGTGTGTGTGTGTGTGTGTGTGAGAAAGAGAATTAGGGCCAGGCAGTCTGAAGGCCAGACACTGAAACAAAATTAGAGTCTATGGTTCTGCTAAATGTCAGTGTGTGTGTGTGTGTGTGTGTGTGTGCGTGTGTGTGTGTGTGTGTGTGTGTGTGTGTGTGCGGACTCACTCCTCCTGCAAGCCCTAAACTCCTCTTACCCCTACAGACACACACCCCCACACACGCCTCCACCTCATTAGCAGCAGGACATGACATTTCTGGACCATTTCGGCCAGGCAGTGGCACTCAGGGTGGGGCTGGGGGAGGTGGGGAGCATGACAGAATCTTTAATTCCTCGTTTTGTCCATATTCATAACTGGTTGCACTGAAAAATTGGTGAAATAAGAACAAGTCCTTTTAATCCAAAAAGAGGTTACTGGGAAGATATTTGTGCCACACTGAGGTTATATATGCCGGTTCACTGTCACTAAAGTTTATGAACAGATTACCCAACAGGTTTCAGTTATTGATATTATGTTTTAAACACGTTTGAGTAGCAAACTGGTGCTGCTGGCGTGGAAATATTTTCATTTGACAGATGGTGGCAGAAGAGTGGCATTTCCCTCTGTTCTTGAAATAAATCAAAAAAGAGGAAGACAAAGAAACAATGGGAATGTTTTGTCACACTTGCTGGTAATTCTTAAGCAGTTAGACCTCTGTCTGCTCTGTGATGAACCCATATCTCAAAAGTTTACCGGCTGAAATCGGCATAAGGCTTTTCCAATGAACAACACGTTTAAAAAAGTCACCCCAGATATGGAAAAAGGATCTTTGCTTTTTTGATTCTTCTTCTGTGGCTCTGTGCCTACAGTACACCTGATATAGATCCTTATTGTAAGTATAATTATAGCATATTTGGTCACATCCTGTTTGCATCCAGCTCTTTGAGTTTGTTGTTAAAACAAGACACAACCATAGAAAGACAACATATTAAAATACAAAATACAAAAGATGCTGCTACATGTGACAACTGAAGTGAAGATGATGAAGACACTTAGATAGCATGCTATCTATTTTTACGTTATTGTGTAATTAAGGTGTTTTTTTGTGTAGTCAGTGTGCATATCTTGTCCTTACACTGTGTGATGGTAATATGATGGCTTCCCACACGTATGCATCTAGAGGAGAAGAGATGGATCGGTGTGTCGTGAGAGCACACCTGGTTACAGTACTGTAAGCATGAGAAGCTACAAAGGATTAAAACACGAATCTCTCTACACACACACACACACGTGTCTGCTCTGCATAAACACACATGCTCATCTTCATCCATGGTGCTGCTGGTGTAGCCTGGTAGCAGGCTGCTAGTTAATGACTGTGTTAATGTCAGTAAGCTGATTGGTCCGTGAGGTCATTTTGATTTTAGAAAAACCACAAGGCTAGATGACTAACGGCTATGACTCACTTTGCATCATTTTGCATCTATCAATCCATTTCTCCGTGCAGTTTTTATACAGAACAATGTTACTTAGAAAGTTTCCTGTAAAATTTTTGTCTTTCCAGCACAGGAAGCTGCACAGGACGGCTTCATATCTTCTGACAGCCTCCTAATTGTGTTGTTTTTCCTAAATTACTATAATTAGGTTTTTTTTTTCTTCAGTAAAATGCTGGCAGGAAAGAAGTGTTTTTCTTGCACTGAAAGACACAAAGCGGACCTCAGATGTGGCTACATGTGAAATGATGAACTTTCCCTCCAAAAATGTAATTGTGAAGTTTCTTTTTCAGAACGATCAGATTTTATTTGGAGGCAATATTGACCACTTAGCACTCAAAACAAGATTATATCTGTCTTCTCAGCTCCGTTTCATCCTTTCTTCTGCAGAGTGATTGCTGACAGGACGGCTCACTTACAGTATGTTGATTTAGCACTTTCCCCTTCTTGGCCTGAGAGGTTTACAAAGACACGGGTAGGATGCAGAGGGAAAGGAAAGAAGACAGAGACAGAAACATTTCTCTTCTCCTTTATCGCCTACTGCTTTTCATCTCAATTCTCCTTCTCTCAGCCTCGTTCCCTCTCTCTCTCTCTGGCCTTTCCATCGTATTGATCAGCGACACCAGCAGCAAAACAGAGAGCAGAAAATGCTTTGTGATATTTTGGCAGGTGAGAAGGAGGGAGGAAGAAAGAGAGATACAGAGAGAGAGGACCAAAGAATAGGAGACAGGGTGGGAAATGAGATGGAGAGAAAGGAGGGGTAGTCTGTTTGAATTTTCCATTAAAAGAATCAACTGCAGCAGCCCAGGAGAATAGAGATGGATGAAAAGACGGAGAAAGAAGAAGACGATGGGTTAATGTCTCTCTCGATCACACTCTGACACACACTGTACATGCACATACACACAATTCAGAATCGATGAGACTTCCTGGAATTGACAGTATAATTCTGTCAAAGTCTAACACCTGCGGTAACATCTTTGAGTGTGCTCACACTGTGTTTCTTTAATTCCTCTTTCTTACTGTACTAAAATGGGATTTTTCTCAATATTAGACTCCAAAAAGCAACAATTAACAGGTGAAATGTGAAGATGCTTTTCTCTTACCAGTGTTGTGATGACAGTCATAAATGTTTAATATATTTAATGCATCCTGCATGATCCACCCTCTATCTGGAAGAATCTCGAGAAGAGATTAGAAATAAAGTCCTCAGCCTGGAAAGGGTTAAAAAGACATTTCCAAGACTTCAGTGAACCACGGTGAGAGAGATTATTGGCCCACAGAGGACACCTGGAACAGTGGTGAACCTTCCCAGGAGTGGCTGGTTTACCAAAATAACTTCAAGAATGCATCGACAATGAAAGACAAGAGGCACAGATGGCATCCTGACAAAATATAACTCAAAGACTTGTCTCAGACTCAGGAGACTTTTGGAAAAACATTTTGTGGACTGACAAAAGCTAAAATTTTTGGAAGGTTTGAGTTCTGTGACATCTGGCATAAAACTAGCACAGCCTTTCATAAAACATGGTGGTGGTAATATGATGGTCTATATGGCTGCTTCGCTGCTTCAGGACCGTCTAGGCTTGCCACAATTGATGGAACCATGAATATGATCTCAAACACACCAGCATGTCCATCGTTTTCTGTTCAGCCAGATGTGAAAATATTTGCACATGAATCCTGGCAAATGTGGTTAGCACTGTCCTTACATTGGTGCCTCGCACTGTGGACCAACAAATCATGAAGTAAGAGGTTAACTAGAATTTCACTCACCAAGACTGGAATTTGTTTAATAATTTGCTCCAAAGGTCCAGTCCAGCGATGTGTATACGATGCATGTTAGCCACTCACAGCTGACTACAGCAGTCTGTAAATGAAAAGATGGCTACAGAAACCAAAAGCATGTCTTAGTACCAGGCTGTGCATTTGTATTGTAAACCTGCACTGTAAAATCTAATTAGTTCCCAGAACTCAAAAAAATTGAGGAAACTCGTTGCCTCAAAAAAATTGAGTAAAGCTTAGCTAAAAATGACTAAGTTAGGACAACTTATTTATTTTGAGTACTCTGTACAAGCTCATTTGTTCCCAGAACTCAAAAAAATTGGATCAAGTTTACGTAAGATGACCAAGTTAGGGCAACTTACTCATTTTGAGTACACTGTACAGCCTTGTTAGTTCCCAGAACTCAAAAAAATTGAGGAAACTCGTTGCCTCAAAAAAACTAAGTAAAGCTTACTTAAGATGACTGTTAGGACAACTTATACATTGCAAGTCTGCAGCATTAAGAATAACTTGATATTTCTGACTGTACAATACTAATTGTTTACCTACTGACAAACATTTCAAGTTCAACTAAATGAAAAAACAATTTGTGGTAACCTGAATATGATTAAAAATAATTAACAGCACTTTTTGTAATGATGTTAAAATCAGCCCAACTTTTATTTTCAAACACAACAAAGTATAACAGCCAACATACTGGACACTGTTCTGCTGAACAACAAACAATTATAATCTTACAATGAAACAAAGTCTCAGATGTAATTATTCTGAAAATAAGTTTAGGCCTACCACAAGTTTGTTTTGTACTTACATTACTTATATTATCAAAATAAAATATTTGTTGTTCTGTCACAAGTGCAGTCTCTAATTTAAACAACACATTTGTTTTTCATTCCAACACAGGAGCTGGAATGTTGTAATATTTTAAGGATGGCTTGTTTCCAGTCCAGGCATCACTGCCTGAATGACTGTCATGGATCGAGGTGATCCAAATGTAGGTGCAGAAGAAAGTCTTTAACTTCCCTTAAGTACAGTGGCAGTGGATGTGGGTTGGAGATGCAATGAGCTTGAACTTGCAGGCGACCATCTTCACTGACCACACCATCTGTGACAGAGGACTCATCTCTCCTGTTGTCCTGCAAGCAAACAATCATATTTTTTGGAACATGAACTTAATTGCTTTCTTAAAACATTTTTTTCTACTTTTGGTATAAAACAGACTCCAATTTAGACAATTTCAGGCTCCCTCCCCACCGGAGAGGTGACATTCAATGTCCCAATTGTCAGTCTGGATAGCCGTGACCACCACGCAACACACAATAATGTCATGAAAGCATCATTTTAAAAAGGGCTATGCAAACATGGCCAATAACTTTAATTCTAATGATGTGCAAAATGATTTGGGCACAAAACAAATTTTGCTGTTAGAAAACTTGCAGACTTCACTATATACAGTGTAGACCCTCTAAACTAAGTTTGAAGAAATGCAGACCAAACTGTTGTTGTTTGTTTACTTACACATCATGTCTTGTAGACTTAACTGGAGTCACAGCAACAGCACAGTGCAGTCATATCTCAAGTCTAATAACAGAAGACAGGAAAAGATCAGTAAAGAAACAACTTCCCCAAACCAAAGCACAAATAAAACAATAAGTAAAACAGGCTGATCTAAAGTATGATTAAAGTTCAGCCTGATTAATATAAATGTCACTGACAGTTGCTAATATATTGGAAAACCAAAATACTTACCACTGAGTTGATGTCTTTCTGTCCAACAACAGGAGTGCTGGTCCCGATCGGCCTCAAAGACAGTAAGAAGCAAGCAGAGGGAGAAAAAACAGAACATTTTTCAGAAACTGATTTGATCCTTAATGGCTGTGCAATCATTGTAACATAGAAATTGCTTATGTTGTTAAATAAAGGCTAGATTTGACATTAATAGATGCCACAGATGTTCAAAAGCTGCCACAAAGCATGAACAACAAATGGACGTCTCCGAAAACGTTGGAGCATTTTTGCAAATATGTGATGTCTTGATAAATCGAGCAGATATTTGAACTTTACACAGCGACATTCTCGCCTGAAAATATCTTAAAAGTTTATTTTGTGACCCAGAAAAAGTAATAAGTTTTTTAGCCGCGCTCCTCCGCCATTGCCGCGCTTACAAGTACGCACAGGCTCCGACAACCGGCCGACAAATGCGATCCTCCTTTTCCCCAGACTACCCTTTTTGGGTCACAAAATAACCTTTTAAGATATTTTCAGGCGATAATGTAGCTATGTAATGCTCAAATATCTACTTAATTTATCAAAATATCACATATTTGCAGAAGTGCTTCCACGTTTTCGGAGAGCTCTGTTATCCACCAGCGCGATGGCTGACCTGGAGGTCAAGGCTCGATAGAGTCCGAAAGCACAGCTAACTCCTGGCGTATTCTTTTCAACCCCCCTGCACTCTTTTGCTACTCAGGTTAAACATGATATATATAGTTAGTTAGTTAGTTAGTTAGTTATGGCTATAGATTGAAAATATCCCCCACACCCCACCCCACCCCTAACGGCTGCACCTCCCGAAGAATTTTGTCTGGGCTCTTATCGCACTTTTTTATTTCAAACAATCAACAGAAAATTTCACAGACATAGTTTTATGTAAGGTTTTTAAAGCTGTGGTGTTAATTTTTAAGTAGCATGAGCCCAGCGGCAGCAGCAACGCTAGGCTAACACTAACTAGCTAGCAAGATTTTAAACCTGGTGCTAAACTAAGAGAAGCCACAAAATCAGTTTGAATAAGAGTAAACATTTACTCACCAAGTCAGTAAAGATCCACAGCAATGACAACAATAATATCTCCAGGTTTGCTCAATATATTCCATAACAAATGCTGGCGCCATGAACATGCGGACTGATCCGGGAGGGAGGAGAACGGCAGTCACGTGGCATTTTCAAAACACATCTTTCATCCTTCCGCCCTGAGAAGCAAAACTTCCAGCTTACTTAGTTTTTCTAAGTTAGGACAACTCAAATAAATTGAGTTTATCAGCGTTTTTGCATAAAAAGTACTGGTAACGTATTTAAATCGAGTTCTGATAACAAATTGATAAAAATTCAGTTCAGCCTATTTAATATTTTTAATTAAACACAATATTACATTTTACAGTGTGGGGGGGGGGATTGGATTCGACCTAAACAGATTGTTTGGCTGTTTGTCAGACCTGGAGGTTGTGGTGTGTTGATGCATTGTACACATCATGTTGAATTTTCATATTAGTACCTTGAGCTACCTTACCAAAGTGAAAAGTGTCATAATAGTCAATGAAATCTGTAGTTATTTACTGAAACTATAAATTTCTGCTGTTTGTTCAGTGAGATTAAAAAAACAAAAACAAACCCAGGACACAGGCGTTAAAGACTTCAGCACCTCATCAGCTAATATTCAGAATTATGTGGAGAGATGTAAAATCCCGAATAAACAGCAAACCTGCATGTATTTGGTTCTAGTTAAATCGCGTGTTTATGTCTCTTTCAATTATCGTAATGATGCAGGATGCCAGTATAATCATTTTCATTGGTCACCGTTTACAGTTACTTCGTCTTTATATTTCTTGCTTAGCTGTTTTGTGCGATCTACATTATGAAAGTGTCTGAAAGTAAACTGTGTCTAAATTAATATTGAACTGAGCTGAATTAAATTTTATCCACACAAAAGAACTCAGTGGTATGCTGCAATCTTTTCTCCTCAAGGTCAAGGTGTTTTCATTATGCTCACCTCCTTGAAGAAAGATTGTTTGTGTTTGAAAGGCTGAGGAAAATAAGACAGAAAGGCACAGAGCAGGAGAAAAACATGCCGGCTGGCAACAGAGAGCACGGTTTTGATGAGACAACAGATGTTCTAGCTTTCATAAACCTTGACCTAGGCAAAAGAGGAAGAGGACATCAAACAGAAAAAGAGATGCAATGAAACACAAACTACAGGAAGGTATTGAAATGTGGAGACAGGAAGTGGGTAAGCATTTTTCTTGTCTCCTTCATATCTTTTTATGCAAATCTAGTCCATACTTTGAAGAAGGATGCCTGCTTTGTCTATACTGTGTTGAAGCACGATTAGTTGGTTGTCAGACTGAAGAGGCAGCGGAAATGAGAGTGAGGGCTTTCTTGGGGCGAGGTTTTAAAGTTTAGAGAAGATTTGAATATTCAGTGAATATCTGCTGTAAATCACTTTATTTGCTGCAGATGTTCACTTATCGAGCTCGGAGAGCGTGTTTCTCAAATATATTTGATTTGAAATTGACAAAAACTAAACTTAATTTTTGTCAGTCCTGTTTCATTTTTGTTCTTTTAATTTTGTACAAGGTAGGACTGTGACACTGATTCATTCTGAGTTCAGGAGTGTGCTGCTGTAACTACAGATTTAACACCCTCCCACCTATTCTCTACAGTATCCTTATCAGGGTCACAGGGGAGCTGGAGCCTATCCCAGCTACCATTAGGGGAGAGGCAAAACCAGGGTAGAGAGTAGAGACAGACAACCATTCACACCTATGGACAGTTTAGAATCATCGATTAACCCAACCCCACTAACTACCTTTGTCTGGACTGTGGGAGGAAGCCGGAAGAACCCACACAAACTCCACAGCCAGATGGTGGAGTCAAACTCAAGATCACAATGTTGCCTCAGTGTTGTGAGGCAACATTGCTGACCACTACTCCACCATGCTGCCCTGGGTTTAATGCAGAAGAATAAATTCTCTGTATGGTATTCTCTTCTTTGTGTGTCCTTACAGGTAGATCTTTCTTCCTACCAAACTCTGTGGCCCACCAGTGGTACCCAGGTGGTTATCTACTTGGCCTGTTCCAAAGAACCTGGCCCTGGCTTTTAATGCGCAGTACATGGATTAAATCCAGCTGTCATTTTCAAAGTCTATTTCAATAGAACATCTCTTTCCCTTTGTTGTTCACTAAGAGCGTATCTGTGCTGCCCTCTGCAGAGCAGCAAAATCAAGCTCTTTTAACTCAGCCAAACACTCGCCATTGCCTGGGTGGAGCTTTAGAGACAAGAAGAGAAGAGAGAGATCTAAAAATTTGTTGACCACCAAAATCAGGAATCTAACATTGCTCGTCCCTTCTGATAGAAACATTAAAGATATCCGACTAAAAGGAGTTTTCATGTTACATCTACATCCACAGCACTGGATATATTTTTTCAGAAGCTTAACTCATGAAAGCAGGTTTGCTGACTACATGTTTATGTGGTTTAACCCAGCTGTTTTGTTTTTGCTTCATTTTTTTGGAATAAAAGATAAAGCAAGATTTATTCCTGAAGTCTAAGGAGCCTGGAAAGAAAAGGACTTCTTTAAGTTGCTTGAAGACATTTCACCTCTCATCCGAGAAGCTTCTTCAGTTCTAGGGTCAAATGGTGGAGAGTCCCAGATTTAAACCCCGTGGGAGTAACCCCCCAAAGAGGGACTAAAGGACCCCCTGATGATCCTCTACCTAATCATATGAGCCAAGGTGTGAAAACGGGTGTGGGTCACAATCAGCCAAGGTTTCGGGTGAGCTCATTGTGAAACCTGGCCCCACCCTATCATGTGATTTCCTGAGGTCAGATGGCCCAGGGTGTGAGTGGGCGTTAAGGCATCTGGGAAGGGAACTCAAAACTGGATTATAGATGGCAGACAGTTGGTGTCATAAGCCACCGCCTCTGTTCAAAGATGGTCCTGAAATGACCTTCACTTTGACTGTTGTCTAAAAGTGAAGGTCAGGTTTTCAAACGTGACAAAAGTGACATTTCTTTTCACATAACAGAACAGAATCAACACCTTCTTAGTTGAAGATGTATGACTCTAATAGGGCAATAAAACATTTAGAAAACCAATTTTTAAAGGTCCCACATGGAGCTGGATTCAAGGTTTTTAACCTGTGACTTTGTGATAAAAAGGTGGGCACTAATATTCATACTTGAAACGACATCTCACAAATACACGTTCTTGGATGATGAGGACGCCACCTAACTGACTCCAACCTCTATCTGTGCAGGTTTTTGTGTGCTAAGCTATAATATGTTCTCAGTATGTGCATGTGTGTACACTGTACATGTGTGTGCACACAGTTTGACCTCTCCTAATGATTCCCCTCTGGAGAAGAAATGAGGGCTATTCATCAAGATGCCGTGCCATAGGAGAACAAAAGAACTGAAGACAGAGCCTGATCATCTTCCTTTACAAAATCTGTGTCCTCTCCCTTATTAATAGTAAGTTGGCAGATACCCGCCAACAATTCCCTTTCCTTTCCCCCAAATATACAGTGGTCTTTTTCTTTGTGGTCTTGTCATGTTTAGCTCCCCTGTTGCTGAAACAGATATGACTATAAAAACGGGTTATAGACACAGTCTGGGTGCTTATGGTACCACTGTTTACTAAAGTTAGAGTATCATTAGAGTAGCAGTTTTGTAATCACATTAAACTTGACTTGAATCAAAGTATGTTGTGATGGGATTGGACCAACTACGAAGCTGATGACTGTTTGCACCACAACCGTGTTTAAAAATAAATGTCTTTGTGCCAGATCAGTGTACTTCAGTGTACTTCATGTTGGGAAATATTAAATATACTAAGAGAGTAAAAACACTACCAGCTACATTTTTGCAGAAACAACATGGGAAATAAATACGACGCACTATGTTCAGCGAGTAAATAATCCATCCATCCATCCATCTTCTTCCACTTTATCCGGGGCCGGGTTGCAGGGGCAGCCTAAGCAGAGAAGCCCAGACCTCCCTCTCCCCAGCCACCTCCTCCAGCTTATCCGGGGGAACACCAAGTCGTTCCCAGGCCAGCCGAGAGATATGATCTCTCCAGCATGTCCTGGGTCTGCCCTGGGGCCTCCTCCCGGTGGGACATGCCCGGAACACCTCACCCAGGAGGCGCCCAGGAGGCATCCTTGTCAGAGGCCCGAACCACCTCAGCTGGCTCCTTTCGATGTGGAGGAGCAGCGGCTCTACTCTGAGCCCCTCCCAGATGGCTGAACTTCTCACCCTATCTCTAAGGGAGAGGCCAGCCACCCTTCGGAGGAAGCTCATTTCCGCCGCTTGTATCCGCGATCTCGTTCTTTCGGTCACTACCCACAGCTCGTGACCATAGGTGAGGGTAGGGACATAGGTCGACCGGTAAATTGAGAGCTTCACTTTTACACTCAGCTCTCGCTTCACCACGACGGACCGGTGCAGCGTCCGCATCACTGCGGCCGCAGCACCAATCCGTCTGTCGATCTCCGGCTCCCTTCTCCCATCACTCACGAACAAGACCCCGAGATACTTGAACTCCTCCACTTGGGGCAGGAACTCATCCCCGACCCGGAGTGGGCACTCCACCCTTTTCCAGCTGAGAACCATGGCCTCAGATTTGGAGGTGCTGATCCTCGTTCCCGCTGCTTCATACTCAGCTGCGAACCGTTCCAGTGCGAGCTGGAGGCCATCACCCGATGAAGCCAACAGAACCACATCATCCACGAAAAGCAGAGATGAGATTTTGAGGCCACCAAAGTTAAAGCCCTCCGCCAATTGGCTGCGCCTAGAAATCGGTGACAAAGGGCAGCCCTGGCGGAGCCCATCACCCACCGGAAACGAGTCCGACTTATTGCCGGCAATGCGAACCAAGCTCTTGCAATGGTTGTATAGGGATCGAATGGCCCGTAGCAATGGGCCAGACACCCCATACTCTCGTAGCACCTCCCACAGGACACCCCGAGGGACACGGTCGAATGCCTTCTCCAAGTCCACAAAACACATGTAGACTGGTTGAGCAAACTCCCATGTGCCCTCAAGTATCCTTGAGAGGATAAAGAGCTGGTCCAGTGTTCCGCAACCAGGACGAAAACCGCATAGTTCCTCCTGTATCTGAGGTTCGACTAGCGGACGAACTCTTCTTTCCAGCACCCTGGCATAGACTTTCCCAGGGAGGCTGAGGAGTGTGATCCCCCTGTAGTTGGAACACACCCTCCGGTCCCCTTTCTTAAAGATGGGGACCACCCCGGTCTGCTAGTCCAGGGGTATTGCCCCTGATCTCCACGCAGCATTGTAGAGGCGTGTCAGCCAGGACAGCCCTACAACGTCCAGAGCCTTCAGGAACTCGGGGCAGACCTCATCCACACCAGGGGCTCTGCCACCAAGGAGTTGTTTAACTGCCTCAGTGACCTCGCCCCTGGAAATTGGCGGGTCATCCCCCTCATCCCCAGACTCTGCTTCCTCCTCGGAAGACGTGTCAGTGGGATTAAGGAGGTCCTCGAAGTATTCCTTCCACCGCCTGACAATTTTCTCAGTCGAAGTCAGCAGCGCTCCGCCAGCACTATACACAGTGCAGGTAGAGCACCACTTTCCCCTCCCGAGACGCCTGACGGTTTGCCAGAATCTCTTCGAGGCAGTCTGAAAGTCTTTTTCCATGGCCTCTCCAAACTCCTCCCACACCCGGGTTTTTGCTTCAGCCACTGCCCGAGCCGCATTCCGCTTGGCCTGTCGATACCTGTCAGCTGCCTCCGAAGTCCCACAGGCTAACCAAGCCCGATAGGACTCCTTCTTCAGCCTGGTGGCTCCCTTCTGGTGTCCACCATTTGGTTCGGGGATTACCACCACGACAGGCACCAACCACCTTGCGGCCGCAGCTCAATGCAGCAGCTTCGGCAATGGAGATGCTGAACATGGTCCAATGGACTCAATGTCCCCAGTCTCCCTCAGAATGCTGTTGAAGCTCTGCCGTTGAAGATCTCGCGGACTGGGGCCTCTGCTAGGCGTTCCCAGCACACCCTCACTACGCGTTTAGGTGCACCGGGGCTGTCCAGCATCCTCCCCCGCCTCCTGATCCAACTCACCACCAGGTGGTGATCAGTTGACAGCTCAACCCCTCTCTTTACCCGAGTGTCCAGAACATATGGTCGCAGGTCTGGTGATGCGATTACAAAATCGATCATCGACCTGCGGCCTAGAGCGTCCTGGTGCCACGTGCACTTATGGACACTCTTATCTTCGAACAAGGTGTTCGTTATGGCCAAACTGTGATTTGCACAGAAGTCCAATAACAAAACACCGCTCCGGTTCAGATCAGGGAGGCCGTTCCTCCCAATCACGCCCGTCCAGGTCTCGCTGTCGTTACCCACGTGAGCATTGAAGTCTCCCAGTAGGACAACAGAGTCTCCAGGTGGAGCACCTTCCAGCACCCCACCCAGGGACTCTAAGAAGGCTGGGTACTCTGAACTGCCACTCGGCGCAAAAGTGCAGATGACAGTCAGGACCCGTTCCCCGACCCTAAGGCGCAGGGAACAAACCCTCTCATCCACCGGGAAGAACCCCAACGTAAAGACAGCAAGCCGAGGGGATATTAGAATACCCACCCCAGCCTGCCGCCTCTCACCAGGGGCAACTCCAGCCTGAGACAGAGTCCAGCCCCTCTCTGGGAGACTGGTTCCAGAGCCCAAGCCATGCGTAGAGGTGAGCCCGACTATATCTAGCCAGTACCTCTCAACCTCATGCACTAGCTCAGGCTCCTTCCCCACCAGAGAGGTGACATTCCATGTCCCAATTGCCAGTCTTGGTAGCCGGGGATCAGTCTGCCAGGGCCTCTGCTCCTGGCTGCCGCCCGGCACACAATGCACCCGACCCCTACGGCGCCTCCTGCGGGTGGTGGGCCAGCGGGAGGATGGGCCCATGTCCCCTTTTCGGGCTGTGCCCGGCCGGGCCCCATGGACTAAGGCCCGGCCACCAGGCCCTCGCCCTCGGGCACCCTCCCTGGGCCTGGCTCCAGGGCGGGGCCCCGGTAACCCTATCCCGGGCAGGGTAAATGTTCCCTCAATATTATTCTCATAAGGGTCTTCTGAATAGCTCTTTGTCTGGTCCCTCACCCAGGACCAATTTGCCATGGGAGACCCTACCAGGGGGCAAAAGCCCCCAGACAACATAGCCCCTGGGTTCCCTGCGACACACAAACCCCTCCACCACGATAAGGTAGCGATTCACGCAGAGAGCAAGTAAATAATCTCTCTTCTAAATCAGTTTCTTCACGTCACCCTAATTTCTGCCCATCATCTGAAAAACCTGACACTGTATTTTCTTTGGCGCTGAACAAAAGAACAGCCAACCATACAGAGACTGCCTGATTTATTAGTGCGACTTTAAAATGTTTCCCGCATTTGTAGGTTCCCTGTATAGCAGGTAACAGTAAGGTAACAATATTTGTTGAATGTGAATAAGAATGCAGAGGATTAATTTGGGTTTCTAGTGGTTGATTAACTGAATCACAAAATACAAATAGTGGAAAAAAAGTGTTTTTCTCCAGATGCCATTTACATGCGTGAATAATAATAACTCCTTTTCTCTTGCATCCTCTGCTTGACACAAATTTTTGTTTCGAGCACTTACTGTTACGTAGTATTTTCCTACCTTATTTCCAGAGCTTGGCTTTTTCCCACTAGCACAAGCCTTTATGGAGAAGACAAACTAGAGAAGGGAGAAAAGGAAACGAGAGGTAATGCAGAGGGAGCTGTGCTGTGAGATGGCTGCATTCACTACCAAAACCATGGCAACCCATCAGCGCTACCTTGAACCAGACATGGGGGTGCCATTGTACGCAAAGTTTTAAAGGCACATTATTGCATGCAGTTCTCAAAACGTGACATTCAGAAGAGGTAAAGACTAAGAGTGGCAGCGATGTTAGACGTCTGAAATGATCTATGATCAAAACGTTATGTGTATAATCTTTGAATCCCCTTCATATGTTGCTGCAATGAGCCCATTTTGACCTGTTGCATTTAAAAAAAACCCAGATATATTAACAGTGGTAAACAGAGCGCCTTGGTTCTCAGTGATTTTCAGCTGCTTTTCTTTTAGACTGAGCGCGTGCTGATCTGGGAAAATTAAAATCTCAAGTCTCAATATTTGGATCGTAGATAATTGTATTACTGTAAAACACAATTTCAGTATGTTTTCAAACCCCTATCAATTCAAAACTTGTCTCAGTCAGCTCAGCTTTAAAACAGTTTGCTCTTTGCTGCATCAGCAATAACAAAATAACTACACAAAGGCACAATGATGCCCCAAATCAATGATCTCAAGTGTTCCAGACAAAAAGGATGCATTCAGGATACCTCAGGGTGCTTTATACTGTAAGGTACAGACAGTACAATAATTAAACCTATGAATTATTATTATTGGTAACTCTGTTTTTGTCATGTGTTTTGTTGGAAATTAAACTGTAATTACACCTACAAATATTTAAATGCAGGTGTACTAGGTTTTAGACAAAGAAATAAATATACTGTTCAGTAAGTGCAGTTACATAATTTCATAGTAGTGCATAAGTCATTTAAAGTAGCGTCTAACCTATAGCTACATTATAACAGTTACAGAACATCCATCACGCACATTACAAAAAATAATTATTAAATAAAAGGTGTAAAATAAATCAATTAAATAATTGAATTCTTTCACTGGATAATGTGCCCCATGCCCAGTAAAGCACAGTGTACTTATAATATAAGATGGTTAAGTATCATTCTGTACCTGCAGATACACAATATTTAAAACTGCTTTTAAAACTGCTCATGCACTACTTAAAGCTGTTTACACATCACTTAAAATCATTCACAAACTATTTAAATTTACTTGCAAATAATTATTTCGTTGTTTCTTGTGAAAACCTGACCAGTTAAATAAGATTAACACTTTTTATTATTGTGCATTTACTGTGTGTAACAATAGTCTCGTACCTCTAGTGATACCACACAATTAGCCCACAAATACACTTTAATATCACGCCGACAAAAAGGCCTTCCACACCAAGCAGACACGCGGGTTTACAAATGGACGTAATCAACCGCTCTGATCAATAAGACTTTAAATGAAACACACTCATCATTGTATCCTGTGGCTGTGGTACTAGCTGGTGTCATAGTTGAAATGTATAACGGTGGTAAGTGAGTGTGTGACTCTGTGTGTTTGTGTGTTTATCCGACACGTAAAGTGGAACGCTATTAGCCAGGGTCACAGGGAGCACTTAACACTGACAGAGAGGGAGAGAAGAAGAAGGAGCAGGGAGGTGCAGGCTGTGTGTCTGTGGAAGTGGGGTGTGTTAATGTTTCAGCCTTCTGGGAGGAAGGTGTTAAATTTCTCATCCTCCAGGTCTGTCACCTGCGGGCATCTGTCTCACTGTGGTAATTAATGAACTGCACCTACTGAACTGGTGAGATTTTCAACATGGGAATCATACACTGGACAGTCTTGTGATTTGGGTTATGTTGTTAAAACCAGTCACCAGTACGACAGGATGTGGTGATTGCCAAAGACTCTCAAAATGACATATTTGAGTGTTTTCACGTTTGCAGTTCTACTCAGGCACTGAACAAATGTCATGCTAGTTTATTTCTGGATATATAATATAATAAGGCTAGAAAAATGATAGATAGATATTCCTGCTATTGCACCACTGAAAGCCCGTGAACCTCTTCTGTCACTGCAGCAACATTATTGGGTCAAATGCAATAACATGGGCCAGCGGTCATTTCCAGAATTCTCCCAAAGATTTATTTTCAGAATTTTTGTTTCTATTCAAAGCTAGGGAATTTTTTTTAATTCAAGTCAATTTTATTTATAAAGCACCACATCAGAACAATAGTCGCCTCAAGGTGTTTAACATTGTAAGGTAAAGACCCTACAATGAGTGCATGTTTTACATAATGACTCATTTACTCAGTGTGTTCCAGTACGAGTGAACTCTACTGAAAATAAAAGCAATGACACTGCAAGCTGAATACATGCCGTGTTCTTAGACCCCTCACATCATGTATGTTTTACTGAAATACATCCAACATTATGAAAATAAGGAAGGTATTGCAAGTGATTTCTTGCCCTTGGGGTTTACCTATCAGAGCCAGCAGCCTCGGGCTTGTTGTGTCACTGACCTCACGTTAGGCCTGATTTAGGTCATGTGATGACGAGCGTGTGTTTGTTGACCAGCCTGCGTATGCTTCAAGCCTCACAATAACCAGGCCAGGATAAGAATGCACTTAAATGGGAGAGATGCTCAGGGTTGCCACAATGTGACAGCCATTTAGGATAAAAGTCAGTAAAAATGTATATTGTAAACTCCTTAACCCAGATGGACGGCATCGTGAAAGAGGATACAATAAAGTCTTGAGCAGTGTGAGATTATTATACTATCTTATGCCACGTTATACCTCTAATTAAAGATTGTGAAATCATTATGTAGTTTTAGGTTGCATTATACTCCTGACTTAGAAGAAGGTGACAACTATTACATTTATTAGACTGATTTGTATTACATTAGACTGCTGATTTATTGTGAATGACTGATATTGTTTTATGATGCATTATACTGCTGCTTTATAAGAAATACTGTTTACAGTGAATCATGGCCTTATTTGCCTGATTACAAAGAACAGAACATACTGCACAGGAAGCCAAGGTCATAACTTAGGCGCCGTAAGAGAGGAAGAATGTGGATGTTTAGGTTTTATGACTTTGGAGGGGGGCTGAAGCTATAAGAATGTGAGAAACGGTCAGACACTTCGAGATCTGGCAGACACCCTCCTGTCCACATCTCCCGTCTAGACATTTTTTAATGCTCAAAGTGTTGTATGGAATATGGAATAAAGAGATTGTTGATTTTGGTCAACTGAAAACTGCTGTTCACAAACGCTGTCCATCTAATCTGACTGAGCTGGAGCTGTTTTGCAAAGAAGAATGGGCAAGGATTTCAGTCTCTAGATGTGCAAAGCTGGTAGAGACATACCCTAAAAGACTGGCAGCTGGAATTGCAGCAAAAGGTGGTTCTACAAAGTATTGACTCAGGGGGCTGAATAATTACGCACACCCCACTTTGCAGTTATTTATTTGTAAAAAATGTTTGGAATCATGTATGATTTTCATTCCACTTCTCACGTGTACACCACTTTGTATTGGTCTTTCACGTGGAATTACAATAAAATTGATTCATGTTTGTGGCTGTAATGTGACAAAATGTGGAAAAGTTCAAGGGGGCCGAATACTTTTGCAAGCCACTGTATGTCCACTATTTACAATAATAGCCTGTGGTCCAGGTAAAGGTGCCTGGAAAGAAGAGCGACTGGATTTTTTAAAGTTTCTTGAAGATGAGTGAGAGGTGAAATGTCTCAGAGAAACGTAAAGAAGTCTAGTCGCTTTACTTTCCCTGCTGTCAATTGATAGATGAAGCGCAAGGCATGCTGATAAACTTTTGCTCTCATTGAGTATGTATGTAGGATCACTGAAGGAATTTCTCCTCTCCTGCATGATTTGGTTGATTTTAAAACATTGAATTTTCATGTTTGTAACGGTTCAGCTTACTAGCTTAATATGGCAGCCCTGTTGAGCATGAGTGGGCTCTACCAGCAGCAAACAAAGGCCTCCTAATTAGTAACTGGCAGGCCGTTATACCCAGCTGCTGACAAGCCACACCCTGCCAGGGGTCCTTCCCAAAACACAGTCAGCCCTATAAACATCTATTGCTCCAATCCATCGATAACCCTATATTTAAATTTAAAACATGCAAACCTAAAAATCCCAAATGACACCAAAAATTCCCAAGCATCTTCCTCACCCTCTCCCTTTAAATAGTGTTCACAGCCCTGGGACACACAAATACAGTAAAAATTAGCACATGTATTTACAACAACTGCACAAATAGAATCGCACGTATCTAAAACCATGAAAATCAATGAAATGATCTCTTTATCTTACAGCATCTGTCCACTGCTCAACTGCCTGAAAGACACAAAATGTTCAATAAATAATTAATAAATATTTACGAGCTCTTATGTGTAAGCATGTACGCATCCACTATTAGTTAAAAAACAGCAATCCAAATTACTCTAAACAAGTAACTCTTTGTTATAATTGCATCAAATTGAAGTTCTCATTGATCAAATCAGGAGCTTTGAGATGTGACACCTTCAGGTTGAGGTTTCCCTCCTGAGATCTTCACCACGTCTCATCCACAATCTCTGTGATTTGCACATCTTATAAAAAACATCTTCTCTTGATGATTTTCATATAATTTCATAATCACAATAAAATGACACACATTTAGTCACAGAGACCTGAGAAACTGTAGTCAGTGTGCTCTATACATGAAATGCAAGAAAATAACTTGAGGGTGAAAAAACAACAATAACAGCAGGAGTCACAAAAGGACTCAAAATACGACATGAAAAATGGTAGGCAAGGATTGCTTAAGGAGGGCTGCCACTTAAGTATTAATATATCTAGAAATATAAATAAAGAATTAATTAAAGAGAGAGAGAATGACTGAGATTAAGAGCAGAGGACAGGGAGGGAAGCAGGTATGAAGAGAAAGCAGAGACAGTAAAGGGGTGAAATAGGAGGAGAGTTTGTGGTGTTCCACTCGGGCTGGGGAGGGAAAGAGCTGTGGAGGCCAGAAAAACAAGCAGACAAAAAACAGATCGAAGGAGAGAGGAGAGAAAAACAGGCTAAAAGGGAGAAATAGGCACGGAGGGCTGGAGGCAAGCTCAGCATGAACTGCAGAGAGGAGACAGTGACAGACAAAGGGAGGAAACAAATGGAGAGAACATTAGCAATAAAGAGGATAAAGTAACATAAAAATAAAAACCAGGGAGATGAAAGACAAGAGGATGAAAAATTAAAATGTTTGTTCTTGTTGTCTCTTCATTTCTAGTGTCAGAGCAAATTGTTGTGCATGTTAGCAAAGTCAACAAACTAAATAAAAAGACAAGTGGAGATGAGAAGACAAAGAAATGTTAATGTTCGATATACCAAAGCCAGCTGAGAGAGGAGGAGATCGCTGTGAAAGGCAGCTACAGAGACGCATAACGGCTGAGGCGGAGAGTGAGACGATCAAGGTGAGCAGAAGAGAAACAGAATGATGAAGAAAAATAAAATAATCCAGAGAGATGGCTGAATTGGCTGTCAGAGCTCTGCTATCTTTATTACTTTTCTATAGAGCTGTTTGGAAGGAACAAAAGGAGAGTCTGTCTTCAATGTGTGTGGGTCCTGGGCGCCCAAGGCTACCAGGAACCCGAGTGTTTGTGTGTGTGCACACACAAAAGCCACACAGACGCAGGAACATGGTGCTCGTGCTGCTGGGGTCTTTTCATTGGAACCCAAGGCTCAACCTTCAGCTAACATAAGAGAAACACAAGGCCAGCAGGACTGAATAGCACACACACACACACACACACACCTACGCCTCCTCTCCATCACTCCCTCCTTCTATCTCTCTATTCTCATAAAGTTTTCCTGTCCAGTCGTTCTTCTGCAGCGATGATGGCGGCCCTATGTTATAGATTTTCTTTGTTTTGTGTTTTTGTTGTTTCCTTTGCAGTGTGCAAAAACATTAGTCTTCAAGTCTATCCACAAGTTTCAATTGGAAGTAGGCACAAAATAATAGTAAGACTGCCTATAAAAGATGGATTTAATTACTGTGGCATCATTCATATTTCAGCTTTGAAGCCTCGAAACATGGCCGACATCATGTTGATTTTTGGGGGGGCTAGAAGTGACCATGTTTGGTGGTGATGGTGAAGTTATCAGACGACTCAAGCAAGTAACAGAGTAATAAAATGGCAGATTTATGACCAACCACAAAACCTAAAAAAGTTAAAAGACCCATTCTACTTTTAAATTCTACACAATAAGCCAACGTTTAGACATTTAGGGCTAAATTAGCTGCAGAGACCAAAGGCATTTTCTGTATTAGCATCTTTATTTCTGGTGTATAGTTAAACATATGGGAGTCTACTGTCTGGCTTTCAGAGCCGGGGTAGCCACATGAGGAAATGCAGTTTCGGGCACCTCTGCATTGTCCTCATTTAAATCTTCACGTATGGTAGGTAAGAAATAAGTATTTAAACCTGATGCACGCAGAAATAGGAAGAAAGTGGATAATTATGAAAGGTGATGTTAAATGAGTGTTTTTGGCCGACAGATCAAATTTGCAGACATGTATCTGGGCATACTGGGAGGATTACTGGAACAGTAGGACAGAACAAGGTGGGAGTGCTCATGCAAGGTGTTGAGTGGCATAACCAGAAAGGGGAAACTTCAAAGAATATACGAATACTGATAAAAAAAATACGATAAAAAGCTCCACAGATGCACAGAATGTGTTCATTGTGCAAACACGTACCAGCAACCGTGTATACTGTCAGGTGCACTGGCTGTTTGTTGCAAACAAGGACCGCAGTATGTAAGTATGGCCTGGTTTCATTTTGCATTCAGTCCAAAATTCCCCCAAATTGTGACTCAACCTTATTCTAAGTACCTGTCATAAACTTTGAGGAGAGTTACATTCGAGGTAAAAACCACCTTTGATACTGTCGGTGAAACATACTTATTTGCTCAGGCTCGATGAAGACTTCTTCCAAATGGTCCTTAGATAATTAGCTGCTATTCATGTTCCCAATGTGTTCAATAGCTGATTTGGTGACTCATTCATTCACCTCCAGTGGACGTTATTCTGATTTCTAAAAGCTCTTAAAATTTAGAGCTTCCTAAAGCCTTCCAATCTGAGCGTATGTGTGTGAGAGAGAAGGTTTTTAATGTTTGTGCATATGATACAGAGAGGAGGATGGACAGATGATACAAACAGAGCAGTTTTACATTTCCAGCCAGCTGCTAATCGGACTTCAAAAACACAGAGCGAGAGTTGTGTTCTATCAAGTGGCAACTGATCACCGTGAGAGTGCGTGTATGTGTGTAAAGGGAAAAGACGGGTGATAGTTTAGCTGATTGTGCTTGATACACACACACACACACACCTGTTTCACTTTACTCTCATCTTGAGTGTTATCTCTCTTCTTCTTCATCACCCCCTCCTCTCTACTTCAACCCCTTGCTCTAAGGAGTGGGTGTGCTCTCCGCTGTCCTTCTCCAATCTCTCTCCTCAGTGTGTGTCCACTGCTACCATGGACACAGCACACACACACACACACACACACACACACACACACACACACACACACACACACACACACGCACACACACCTCTTCAGCCCCTTTCTCCTGCCTCCTCTGTCCTCCTTCCTACCACCTTCTCCTTGCTCTCCTCCACCTTATCTGTTCTCACTTCTCTTCATTAAGCCTCCACCATCTCCTCTTTGCCCCCTGCTTAGTGCTCACTTATCAAAGCTACATTCAAAGCACAGGAGGAGATCGGAGGAGAGATGGGTCAGATAAGACCAATAAGTAAGGAGTGCGTGTGTACGACAAAAACAAGTGCGCATCTCTGCTGATGGTTGTGCGTGTGCCTCCCTATCTATGTCTGCATGTGTGACTTCTCTAAGTGTGCGATTGGTGTATTCTCTTCCTTGCCTGGGGCGATGCAAAGCGGGCACAGAATCCAAAACAGCTTTACCCTCTGACTGCATCAGTAGAAAGCAATTACACAGAGACAGGCACGAGGCACCACCTCAGACAGCCTGCACATGCAGAGGCTCCACAGTCCGGTGCCTTTCATCCAAAAAACGACTTTATGACAAAGAAATTTCAATGTTGCGTTTTTCATGACCCTAAACAAACATTTTGCACAAAAGTCTGACATGAGGAGCTTCACTAAAAGAATTTTCATTGATTTTCATTTAATTGTAAGTGTAAGTGTACATGTTACACAAGCTGTAAAATACATGAATGAGCCTCGCCATCACTGCTGGAAAGCAACTAAATATACTCTGGTTTAGTTTTGAGGGTTTTGAGTTTATTTAGGTATTTTGATTTTATTCTACTTCATGCTACTGTGCTACTATACTTCAAGCAGTGTTAACAAGGTATTGGAAAAATACAAAATAAACATAAAATCAGACATAGTTGTCAAATGTCATGTATAACTTCTGGTCAAAGGCCATCCATAAATAATAATAATAATAGATCGTATATGGCAAATTAGACCGGATGAAACTGAAGATCTGTAAAATGTTATATGATGAAGCTTTGTCGATTTTCATACTAAACGAGATCATATATTAACATGAATATAAATGATAAAGGTACAACAAAATGATCTGACTCCTTAAAGTCAAGACAAGCAACGGACTTGAGTTAGTTTTCAGAACTCTGGAGAGAAAACAATAAAACATGTCTGATTTCAGTTTGGGCGATATCTACTAACGGTAGTTTCTCCGTGCACCGATGGACAGTGCTTTTAGATTGCCATTTGTTTATTACCATTTACACGTGTGCAGTGATTTTACCATCGAATTCAAACTTTACCCAAGAGCAAACATCAACTCATGTGTTCTAGTTTTCATGCCATCATCACTGGTAATGAAAGCTGGGTCTCTAGCCATGCCAGTTCTCAGTGCAAAGGTCCACAGTGTCCAGGTGCAGTGTACCCACACAGGACCACAGTTGCTATTTCTTTTGACATTCACAGGGATTTAGCAGCATGAGGAAAGCGGTTATTTATTTCTAATAAGTTGCAATGTTTTACTTCAGCATGATACTAAATATAATCACTGTAATAAATAAATATTCAGTCACGTAAGTCAGAAAAACTGTCTGCTCGTGGTGATGGCCAGCTAATGATCTTGGAGAAGGAGAAGAACCAAGAAGGTTAATGGAGTGGTGATGGACATTAGCCTTTCACTAATGTCCAGTAAGGTAATACAGTGAGGGTGAACTGCCCCCAGAGAAAATGCAGAAGGTGAACCGGAGAGACAGACTGAACTGCCAAAAGAGCCCTGCCTGTCTGCATCACCTGACCAGTATGTCACCTGGGCCCCCATCACTTCACAGCTATTCATGAGGCCAAAAAGATGCAATTATTTACTGTGAGCAAAGCGAGTGTGTCTCACTTTGTTCAAAATAAGATTTGTGCAGTAAAACAGTAATTATCATGTATTACCTTACCGTACTAAGTGGAGGTAAGCTAAGTGGTCCTAAGCCGGATGATGTAAACTGATCATGAATTTAGCTGCATTAGGAAAACTTGCTGACATCTCAGCTTGTTGTGCCATCGTGACTTTAGGTGCACCTCTCACCACAGCATGGTGCATGATATTCACTCAACTGGCAAATAACTGATGAAGGAACAAAACATATGAACACACACCTGCTGTGGACACTATCTGCTTTCACTTAAGTGAGTGTTATCACAAACTGGCCTGCAATTCTACTTCAATGTGCAAACTTGAAACAGTATTGGAAGATGCTTTTGTTGGGATAGTTGTTCCTCTCACCCAGGGAGTCAAATAGAGATGGCGGCAGCAGTATTTGATGGTGCTGTTTAAGAGAGCAATAAAGTCTGCATTAGGCTGCGGGAGGAGGAGGAGCAGTTTCATGGCATAAATCACAAGTTTGTCAGTTGAGTTAAAATGCATCACAACAATAACATGGCAGGTTAAAAATTAGCACAGCAAGGCAAAGGGGCTGTGGTGAGGCGTGGTCGGCGATGCCGTGCAGGTGCGTCTGCAATCTGCAATCGCGCCCGCCGTGGTAAAACACGGGGGAGCAGGGGTTGTGTGTTGTAAGCTGTGGTGTGATGTGCGGCTGGCAGCTTAAGAGCTGCAGCTGATGACAATAAATGGCTCTAAATGATGATCTGTGGTCCCGCTGTGCCTTATTCACACCACACTGGTGCCGAAACCCAGGACGCGGCACGGCGGGCCTACAAACGAGCCAGAGAGAGGAGCTGGCCTAGAGGGTGGCCTAGAGGGTGGCCGAGATGGCAGTCACCCAGCGGGAAGAGCTGCGGGTCCAGACCGAGGGTCACCTGGAGAGAACCTGGCGATGCTGCTCCAAGCCTGGTCAGCATCGCTGCCGCCACCCCCGCCGGTGTATCCTGATGGTGGGGAAGCGGTGGAGGAGCCGCGTGAGGCACCTCAGCAGCCGGAGGTGGCAGACGAGGCGCGCGGGGATCTGTGCCTGCCGGAGGAGGGGGAACAGCCGGGTGAAGGGCTGCTCCTGCCGGGAGCGGTGGAGGAGCCACTCCAACCAGAGGCGGCGGATGAAGCGCGCGAGGGTCTGCGCCGGCCGGAGGAAGAGGAGCCGCACGAGGGGCTGCTCGAGCCGGGAGCGGCGGCGATGACGGAGGAACCGCGCGAGGGGCTGATCGAACCGGGAGCGGCGGCGGTGGTGACTGAGGAGCCGCGCGACGGGCTGTGCCAGCCGGGAGCGGCGGCGGTGACAGAGGAGACGGAGGTCCCTGTGCCAGGGGAGCCTGATCTATTGGGCCTGGCGTGCACCAAGCTTGAGATCGGCGTGCTCGCCAGACCGGCCTCATCTCCACCAGAGGCCGGTGCACGCCGGACATCTGCCCAGCTGCCCGTGAGCAGGGGCTCACGGCCGTGCCTGCAGGGTTGTGCCGGCTCGCCAGGTGGCCGGCCTCCGGACCAGCATCGCCGCCACCGCCGCTGGAGGCTTGGGCGGCCTCCGGAAAAGACACAGTCCTGTCACCGGGTTGGAAACCGGTTGGGAGGAGTAGGTTTGGCCAGATGGCTCCCCGGCCTCAATCAGGCGATGGGGGTGTGTGGTGAGGCACCCGCCGTGGTAAAACACGGGGGAGCAGGGGTTGTGTGTTGTAAGTTGTGGTGTGATGTGTGGCTGGCAGCTTAAGAGCTGCAGCCGATGACAATAAATGGCTCTAAATGATGATCTGTGGTCCCGCCGTGCCTTAATCACACCACAGGGGCAATTTGGGATTTAGGAATGAAATGGTGATTTCACATGTGGCTTGCCTTGGCATTTTTTTTTTTTGCAGTCACCTTTGACCTTGGTGGCCATGACAGCATACAGAAATGAATCTGATACAGACTGACGACCTGTCCAAGATGCACCCACCTTTGCAGCAGGTTCCAGACCTCATGGATGGATAAACTTCTCCCACTAAACTGCCTATGACTCGAACATATGGATGAACATATTTGTAAACCTGATTCCCTTTTCATTATTTCCTATATATTTAATTGTTTGTGTCTCAGTGTTACATGAATGTTTGACATTAAGTCTGCGCAGCTACATTAAACAGGAAATTCAGAATGTTAACTACATTCTGAATTTCCTGTTTAATGTCCAGCTGAAACCAGAACTTCTAATCAAATATTGAGGTGTTTACAGAATCTCCACTTCACTTCACTTCACTTCACTCATTCACTTTCTTCTCCCTCCCTGTTCTCCTTTCCCTCCACGCCCTGTTCTGTCAATCATCTGCCACAAATTATGCAGATTTCTTCCTTTAAAAACATACTGCATTCAAAATTTCCATCCATCCTTCCTCCCCTCTACACTTCCTTCCATGGATGACCTCAACTTCATTTGCAGAAGCAACATTTCACGCTCACTCCTTCTGTTTTCCTGTCTCGCTCGTTCTCTCTTTAGCATCATTAAAGGTTGGCCTGACAGGGAGGTGTGGTGCAAAGGGTTGAAGGGTGTGTGAATGTATGTGTGGGAGTACGTGTCCGTGTGTCAACATGCCTTCTGAGGACAAGATATGCATAATATAATGTAAGAGGAGGATGTGGTACGTGTATAATGGTCTGACATTAACTTTTCTTTTGAACCTTTCAACCTTGAAAGGAACTGAGCTGGACTCACTATGTGAGGATGCTGACCAAGGCCATGCTAATAAAACACACCTCCTGCTGGGAAGGCATCGTTTTGTTTTTTTGTCTATTTGTTTTTGGAAAGAGAACAATTTGTGAGTTTTAAAAATATACTTGCATCAACTGCTTGCTGTCGATATTGTTGGTGAATTACACGTTTACAACAACAGTAATATTTGGAGTGTTCTAACCAGATCAAAGATTCTGTGATGCTGATATCTTAATCTGTTATTGCTCATTTGTAATAAAAAGACAACGTTCTTTAGATATTAAGATTCAGTCTCAAATAAATTTTAGTTTTTATTCACTGTAAGAAATTATTCTGCAGAAAAATATCCCCAGTTGTCATGTTTTGCGCTGTGTGGCAGACTTGGTTGGGACTCAAACGCAGGACTCGGAGACAGAATGTTTGACAAAGGGCGGCAGCTTCTTGAAAAAACAAACTAAAAACAAAATACATGAATACTAAAGAAACAAACAAAACAAGGACTAGAACTAAGAAACTCCTGACTGGTCATTAGTGACTGGACGAGACTTGACATAACTGGAGAACATGGAACTGCACACGACACACAGCAACGTGGAGGATGCGACAACAAACAGGGAAAGACTGAGGACTTACATGCAGTGGCAGGATAACAAGAGGATGGGGAACAGGTGGAAACACAGCTGGGACTAATCAGACACAACAGAACAAAGGAGAAGCAAAACTGAACCCACTAACAAAGGACGCGAGACTTTCAAAGTAAAACATGACGTATGCACAAGGACACGGACTTGACACTGAGACAAGACTGAGTGGATATGAAACATGGAACACAGCGAGAACACAGTGACTGAAACTACAAGTTAGGACAACAAATATAACATCAAGAGAACACTGAGAAATATAAACACAAAACATCACAGATCCAGTGCCGTGACACCGGTGTCATAAGTGTTTAAGGCTAAGCTCATTTCAAACGTTTCAAACAATCATATGTATGTTATGGCTGCTCAGTGAGAACTACTGTCCTCTGAAAAAACTGCTGTTAATGAATTCAGAAAAGCAAGCCTACATCTTAGTTAATTGTTGATAATGCTATTATTGATCATGAAACTGACCTCATGGCCCGTTGTTAATCACTGGTGATAGTTTCAGTCATTGTGTAAATATACTCTTTATAAGGTTGGAAACCTACAGACAGCTGGGACTGAAGAAGTCACCGGATGATCTCCCACTGAAAACATCCAGATGAACAGAATCAACTTTCTGTGATGATGTCAAAGAGGGATGAAAACATACATGACGCTTTATGACAGAACATGGCTTGAGATGAAAGGAGATGGATCACTTTGTACGTTTTACAAGTGCGGAGAGGCGTCCAAGCCCTCAAGAAACTACAAAGTCCAGAGCCCCCGCCCGCTGACAGCAGCCTCAAACTCGCAGAGGAGCTCAACACCTTATTTGCTTGGCTTGGTTTGCTCCCTCACGTCTGTAGTTATAAAGTGCTTCGAGTTGATAGTGTCTCAGCACATCAGAAACTCTCTATCCCCCTCCCTCGACAGCCACCAGTTTGCTTACAGAGCAAATTGTTCCACGGAGGATGCCATCACTCTTCACAGAGCGCTGAGCCATCTGGAGAACAGGAGCAGCTCCGTGTAGATGCTCTTGGACTACAGTTTAGCTCACCATAATCCCATCCTCACCACCAAACTGGACCTTCTTCAGATCCCCCCTGCCACCTGCTCCTGGATCAAAGACTTCCTCACCAACCGGTCTCAAACAGTCCACCAGTCCCCACCCCACCCCCCACTGTCACACAGCAGGACTGTGTTCTCAGCCCCCTACTGTACACCCTGACTGCACACCGACCCACCCCACCGACGTCATCATCAAGTATGCCGATGACACGACCGTGGTTGGCCTCATCCCTGATGGAGATGAGACACCGTACAGGGCGGAGGTAGAGAACCTGTCCCGCTGGTGCTCAGAAAATAACCTGAAGCTGAACGTCCTTAAAACCAAAGAACTCATATTGGACTTCGGGAGGCACAGACCGGCCATCACCAGATCCTCCTGTCTCAGGTAAACCAGGGCCATCACAGGTGACCCCTCACACCCTGCTCACCACCTGTTTCACCCGCTGCCCTCTGGTTGGCGGCTCGGGTCAAACAGGTCCCACAGCTGCAGACTCACAAACAGCTTCTTCCCCTGGCCATTCACCCCTGCCCACCTCACTAATGCTTCCTCACAGAAACATAACCTTAGAAACCTGGGTGTTATTTTTGATGAAGCTTTTTCTTTGGAGGGACATTTAAATCAGATAGTAATAACCTGCTTTTTTCACTTGAGGAACATTTCTAAACTTAGGTCCATCGTGTCAACAAGTGAACTCAAGATGATAATACATGCTTTTATCTCTACAAGACTTGACTACTGTAACAGCCTGTTTACTTGTCTAAACATGAAAGGGCTAGCCCGCCTACAGGTTGTTCAAAACTCTGCAGCGAGGCTACTGACCCGCTCGAACAAGGGTGCTCATATGACCCCTGTTTTAAAGTCACTGCACTGGCTACCAATCAGATTCAGGTTCCATTTTAAAATTCTAGTTTTAACTTTTAGAGCATTACAGAGACAGGCCCTCCCCTGCATTGCTGATTTGATTCGTACACATACCTCCACTCGTAACCTGAGGTCATCAAACCATAACCTTTTAGTGGTCCCCCACACTCGTTTTAAAACCCGAGGGGACCGATCTTTCCAAGCCGTTGCACCCAGACTGTGGAATGCACTTCCCCTACTTCTACGGGGTTTGGACTCAGTGGAGACCTTCAAAAAGCAGCTAAAGACATTTTTATTTCAAAAAGCTTTTAATTAGACCAGGGTTTTTATGATGTATTTATGACTGTATTGTGTTTTTACCTTGTAAAGCACTTTGTGACATATGTCTGTGAAAGGTGCTATATAAATAAACTTTACTTACTTACTTACTTACTTAATCTGAGTCATGGTCTGATTAACCCCCATCGCTCAGGCCACTCAGACATGGACTCTGCTCAAGTCTTTTCTTTGCACCACTTCCAAGGACTTTGCAACTTGTTCTCTGTTTGCCTTTCCCCTTTTGTTGTATATATTTCTCCTGTTTGCTATTTATTCCTGCTGTCAACTATTTATGTATTTATATGTATGTCTGTATTATTGCAGGGTCTGTACAACATACAGTGCCCTGAAATGACTGTTGTTATTTGGTGCAATATAAATAAAATTGAATTGAATTAATCATATTGGCTGCTCCAAAAAAAGAAGAAATAAGCAATCACTAAAAATGTATGTAGTGGACTCATATTATAAATGATGTACAATGGAAGAAATGAGGAAAAGTTTTGACAAAAGACTATTCAAAACATTTATATAAAAATAGAAAGAGACTGGCAGTCCCAGACCAGTAGCCTGTGTGCCAGCCACTGCCATAAATATTTAGTTCCAAGTGAAAAGAGCAGAGAGCATTTCAGAAGAAAGAACTTCCTTTCTGCAAATCTGACTGCCACGCAAAGATATATATGATAGTTTTGTAAGCAGAGACAAGTAGAGACAAGTAGAGCTAAAGCTTTACAATTGGGACTTCCCTCGTGATTTTACGCTTTTGAAACCTCGTGATGAACCTTCTGTGCATTAAAATCCTGGTGTTTTTAAACCTCATATGACAAATGACAGGTTGAACTGAAACTCAGGGATAATCACACTAATTTGTGCTCCTGTGTGAACAATGACCTGGTAATACCTGGTTTGTTTATGAGGATTGTAATGCACGTGGGACACAACAAGTAACTGACCAGTATGATTTAATATTCTTAATGATGGAGTCTCCATTTACCAGAGTTGTGGTCAAATGTGCACCCTGACTTCTGGAAGCAGAACACCTCCAAGGAAGGTCTATCATAGCGACCCAGCCTGCAAGCATCACTCACCAAATGGACCGGAGCTCGTCATCAGAACCACCTGAGTTAGTGGGTGGAGGCTCCAGATTCACTGTGGGCTCTGAGCCAAGGTGTTGCTCCAGCTTCCCCCAGCACTTCAGAGTTATTAGTTAGTTAATGGACCCCAGTGACGGTGGCAGAGAATGGAAGCAGCTCCTGCCTCAGATGTTTGCTTCTAGGCCACTGATCCTTATAGTGAGAGAGTCATCACAATAAATGGACCCTCTGTAGTTACAGTGGGACCAAACCACAGAAACATGGTATAGTCCAGATTAAAGGACCATCCCATAGTCTCACAGATGAAGGTAGGAGGCACAATTCAAAGAAAATAGTCTGGAGGAAAAGTGAGTGGTGGCATTGATCTAAAATCTAAGAGCTGAGTTTGTTTTAGCAAACCTGCTGCTAGCAAGACAGAGTGAGTTTAGTCTGTGCTGACAGTGCACACAACTGCCACCTTTACAATCCACAGAAAGGTCAGGCAACAACTTCACCAAGAGTCAAATAATGGGAAGTAAGTAGTTTCAAAAGTAATAAAAACTTTTAAAAAACAATGAAGTAAGTGTAGTGAAGTGTTGCACGGCTGTGATAATACTATGACATCATAACCAGACCTTATATACACCTATATATACAGTAAATCACTGCAGAGACATGAGAGATACCAAGGGAACTGAGATATGAGAAAAATCATTTGTTCACACTAACTGTTATGAAACTGTCAAAATATCTACTATAGTGAGTGTAATATAATAATAATGAAAGACACTTATTTATGATGTTGTTTTCACATTGTTTCTCTTTCCTTTTTGGTCATAGTAAAGACTCACAAAGCTACTCATCATAGATTACACCAGCAACATTTAAGCATCTCTGTCTCACTGTTTCACACACATACATGCAAATATCCACAGATACTTGTCATTTCATTGCCTTAGGACGGATTATAAATGCATGGCTAAACTATGCACTCTGACCCTCAATGCCATCTCCCCTCCATGTTTTCGTATTGGTGTGTTTTCACTTACACAACCCTGAATACAAAATTACAAATGTCTGACAGAGGAGATCCGGCCTCGCAAGGCCATGTACATGTTTTTAATTAAGGACAGGGCTGCGAGGATTCAAGAGAGACAAAATTACAAAGATAACATTGGTGCAGAAGGAAAGAACAAAGTAAGGAGAGACAGACCCAGTACATCCCACCACTACTCTCTCCTCATCACTTTTATTCTATTTTGTCAGCTACTCACATTTTAGCTTTAGGTGATTTTAACAACATTCATTAAAACTTAAGAAAAAAAATAACCTTAAGCTGATATCATCGTTATCATCTAAAAAGTCACTTTAATGTGGCTGATCGCACGTTGAATATGATAGAGTGACAACAGTAGATCAGAAATAATATGATCGTAACAAAGTTAGAATTCATTCATTATTCACATTGATTGAATCTGATAGCGAGCAAAAACTTAAATATCAGTGCACCAGTGTCTGTCCACATAATATTTTGTTGCCGCTATTCTGTCAGGTTATAATTTTATGAATTATTTTGACTTTTAAAACTATGTCAAAATATAGAAACACACCAGGAACAGTGAAGCTGCATGTGAAGCCCATCTCCAGTCTCATTTATAGAACAAGAGGTCCTGTCACCACCTTGAATCACAATGGTCAAGTTGGAGTCTAAGAGAAACACAGCGGACTTATTTCACAACAGGAAGTACGTGTCCCTAAAATCCTCCTAATGAGGTCATGTGAGGAATGTTTTCTTGGCACATTTAAGGTCGATTAGTGTTTGACTACTATGGCTTATCTGTGGATTGTCACTGATCACGAGGATCACCTTAATTCTGAAAGCAGAAATTGCCTCAAAATGACTTTATGAATGTCACGTTGTCACGTGTATTTCACTGGCAAACACATAGACATGTCCTACCGAGCAGAGATAGCTCAGTAGGTAGAGTGTTGACCCCATGATCGCAAGGTTGAGGGTTCGAATCCACCAAACGGCTACCCTGCGGTACCCCTGAGCAAAGTACCGTCCCTACACACTGCCCTCTGCTTCACAGAGTGAAGGGGGTTAAATGCAGAGAGGAATTTCCCCCTCGGTGATCAACAAAGTATACAATATTTTCGTGGCCACAATTTTAGATTCAAAAAGAGAAATAGAGCAGCCAGCTGATCTGTCAGCATGCTTGTGTGTCTGTATGAGCGCTTCTATCCATCTGGACTCTGACAGTAGCGTATCAGAGCTCACCGACTGCTGCCCCGCACTGATGCTTGACGAATGAACACACACACACGCACACAGAATTTGCCAAGTGTTCACAAATGTGATTTGTCACCTTATAATTTCTCTTTCTTTGCTCCCTTGTGTGTGCGTGTGTCAATGTGTGTGTGTGTGTGTGTTTATGTGTGAACAGCTGTGCACCGCTGATCTTCCTCTCTTGTGGACAGCTCACACTGAGCAGGTGTGCACAAGCTCACCTCTATATGTCCTACATACACGCCCACATCTACACACACACAGAGCTGACCGAAGAAAAGGCGACGGCTTAGAAGAAGAGAAATGAGTTATCCTTCTTTCAGCTGCTCTCTTTATGGGTCTCCACAGCGGATCATTTGCCTCCCTCTCATCATTTCCATAACATCCTAACACCAAACCTCTGCATGTCCTCCGTCACTTTATTCATTAACCTCTCATTTATTTTCCTTCTCTCCTCTTTTCCTCCTACCTCCATCTTCACGATCCTTTGTCCAATATATACTCTAGATCTCCTCTCCACATGTCCAAACCATCTCAGCCTCGTTTTCTAAAGAAGGCTGGTTTGTCTCCAAAAACTCAACCTGAGCTGTCCCTCTGATTTGCCCCAGGATTTCTAAAACTGTCCATCTTTAACTCTGTCACCTCCAGATCACCATCCTGTCTCCAAACTGTACATCACACAAGGTCTCACTGTCATCTTTGTAAGTCTTCCCTTTCACTCTTGCTGCTATTCTATCACAAATCAACCTTGACTCTCAACTCCAGCCACTCCACTGTTGTGCATTGTCTTTAGATGTTTGACCTCAGGTATTTAAACTCATCTGTCTTCACTGTCTCTACTCCTTGCATCTTCACCTTTCAGCCTGTCTCTCTCTGTTGTTCACACACATGCATTTTGTCTTGCTTCTACGAACATTCAGTCCTCTTCTTTCCAGTGAATATCTCCACCTGCTCCATACTCTTACCATAGATCACAATATTGTTAGCAAACATCATAGTCCACAGACACTCTGGCCTGTCATCATCTGTCGACCTGTCCATCACCACTGCAAACAAGAAGAGGCTCAGAGCTGATCCCTGATGTAATGTCACCCCTCAAACTCCTTTGTCACTCCTACTGCCCTCCTCACCACAGTCTCACTGTCCCCATGCATGAGGTGCACCACTGTCACATACTGCTCTGGCAGAGTGCAACTCCTTCTGGTCTATACTTCTTCATCAGCACTCTCAAAGTAAACATGTTTAAAAGGTTTATTGCCCTATCTCCTGCACCAGTGTTTCACAACCTTTTGGAGCCATGGCACATATTTCACATTGGGAAACACTTTCCTAGACATCGTCATACCTCCACAGGTATTCCATCTGGACCAATTGTCTTTCCACTCTTCATCCTCTGCATAACTGCCCTAATTTCATCCCTTCTAATTTCTCTCCTCCTCCCTTTCTCTTATTTTTTCACCCAACAGCTCTTCAAATTACTCCTTATTCTCACTGCACTCTCTTAACACATCTTAACCACCCTAACCTGCTGTACATCCTTTTTCAGTTCAGTCTCTTTGTCCGGCCAATTGGTACGACTCCTTTTCTCCTTCCTAAATGTTCAGCCTCACATAAAAATCACTATAAGCCTTTGTCACCATTTCCTTTGTGGTATGCCTTGCTTCCCAGTACTCCTACACAATTTCTTCAACTCAATGACTGTTCCACTTTTTTTTTTTGCTAACCTCTCCCTGTGCTTCCTCATTCTACTACCAAGTGTCCTTGTCTCCTTTCCTCCTAAGACTACACTAAACACCTTCTTGGCAGTTTCTCTCACCACCTCAGCTGTATTTCCCCAAGCACTACCTCAGACCCTGTCTCAGCTTCTCCCTAAACAATAACTGAAACCCAAGGACTAAATAATAACCAGGAATCTAGAAACTTCAGCACATAATCCAAACATAATTACTAGACCAGCAGAAATCATGAATAAGAAAAGTCTTAACTGGGAACAAAGAACAATAAACTCAAAGTCATAAAAATGAGCTTACAAAAGCATTGCATCATTTTAATTCAATGCCAGTAACATCTAATTTATATCCCTAAACTTATACATGACATATTATTGCCTAGCAACCATCTACCAACAGACTAAAATCCCATTGGTCCACTGAAATACAGCATACATTATGTCATTATTTATTTTGTTTACAAGTTTCAGTCGAGCAAACTCGTCCTGTGTGTTGTTGGCTTCATTTTAATCTGTCCTGTTAGCCACTCTAGGAAAGCATCCTTGTTTAAAAATGTGTTATGATGCCTTATGATGGGAAGTAATGTGGTTTACTCTGAGTGAGTCTCTACTCTGTGGGTCTGTGTGTGTTTAGGAGTAATTAAGTAAGTAAACTGGTTACTTAGAATTAATTAATCTTTAACACTGTGCATGAATGCAGCTGTTAACTAATTAACCACTACATTCGTAAAGAGATGCTGAGACATGGGTGATAAATCTGAACAGCACCTTTTCCATATAAGATAACTTCAGTTCCAAAAACCAGCAGCTACAATGCTAATGTTGAAGCTTCAAAATCAAGAGTCAGAAAAACAGTGGACGAGCCCCCACTTATGTTACGACCCGGCTCAAAAGCCGCAACATGAAAAAGGAGACTAATAGCAGAGTGTGGTGAGAAGAGGTTTTGTCTTAAAATGGACTACCAGGTTGGCTAAAATGGCCGGTGCCACCAAGGCAAAAGCAAGTGAGCTCTCCGGAAGCTTGCCTCAGGTATGCTTTTATCCACACCTGACTAGGTGTGGCCAATTAGCACCAGCTGAACACATTAAGATGATTAGGGGCTGCAGAGGGACGTAACACCTCCTCCCTCAAAAGGGTTCCTCTAGGACCCCTAAATTTATTAAAAGCCCCTCTGAAACCTTCAGGTCCTTGACCCACAAACCTGAAATAAAAGTAAAAGCTAACAGAAGCACAGTGTTCACATTATAGTTGGCATCTGTAAGCATGGATGGGCATGAGGATTTGAAGTTGCCACACTGAACACACAAAAAGTAACATGTGACCAACACAAAGGAGCACAACAGTCAAACCCAAAATGATTACCTGATCTGCTACTACACAAAACCAAAAGTAGCAACAAATAATCACAACTAAGTGATCTGTTGTCTCCACCACACAAACAGTCACATACAAGTGGCCCTATACCACAACAAGTTACTTTAATCCAAAAAGTTCAGTAAAGCAAGCACACTAGTGACCAACCACAAATGGAGAGCTATGGCCACACGATGATCACATCAAGGGTGGCTCAGCACCCCTCAGTGTTATTGCCATCACCTGGCCAGCAACACTCACAAGTGATCCAACAAAAGTAGCCATATTCCCCACAACACTAAAGGTCACAGCACAAAACACTCACCTCACAAGGATCTCATTAGCATCCATCAACACTGACATATGCACACACAATGCCAACTTAAAAACAGCCTACCTGCCTCAGCTACAGACCATAATTAATGAATGGTCTCAAACCTCCTGCCAAGTTTGGTGCCACTGATTTACTATGTGCAACTCTCACCCTAAAATGCTAAAAAAATAAACAATAAAACTTTACCTGTCTAGTCTTCAGTGGTGTACCGGGCTCGAGGCAACTTTAAACGCAAACTCAAGGGTAGGCAGCAGACCAGGGATATAATCTCCTACCAAACTCTGAAGCGTACCCCCACCCAGGATAACCACCAAACACAATAAACTAAAACAACAAAGCAAAACAACAAACAAGTATTTCGATAGAAGGGCAGCACAGCTACCCAGCTGAAACACACTAACTAAAGAGAGTTTGCTCAATTACAGTGAACACCATCACTCACCCACTTAAAAGCAATACAAAAAACTGATTCAGTCTCCACTAAAATGTCCAAACTATCCCGGACGAGCCCCCACTTATGTTACGACCCGGCTCAAAAGCCGCAACATAAAAAAGGAGACTAATAGCAGAGTGTGGTGAGAAGAGGTTTTGTCTTAAAATGGACTACCAGGTTGGCTAAAATGGCCGGTGCCACCAAGGCAAAAGCAAGTGAGCTCTCCAGAAGCTTGCCTCAGGTATGCTTTTATCCACACCTGACTAGGTGTGGCCAATTAGCACCAGCTGAACACATTAAGATGATTAGGGGCTGCAGAGGGACGTAACATGAAGTTGTGTTGCTCTGTGAGTGTGTGTTCAATTTAATCAGTCTTTGTTTCAGCTGTTCTGCCTGTGATTTGTAGATAAACCGGGGGGGTCAAACATACAGCCCATGCAGCCAGTCACATGCAAAGACAGGCTGGGCACATACCATTATGTGGAAGAAGGAGGGGGCAAAGACAGCAGGTGTAGTTGTACAGGCCAGGTACACAGAGAGACGGGGAGCCGGATATAATTTGCAAGTTGGGAAAAAGTGGAGAAATAAGCAAAAATGAAAAATGAGCAGTATCATCTGCATTTTATTTTCAGGCATTTTCCATTGTGGAGGACAAAAGATTTCACACTTGTCCAACCTGTTGAACCCCAATGGGAGGGAGAACATCTGGTTTAACGTGATGTACCGCCAGATCTGCTATTTAAATATAAACATGTGTGGTGTCCACAGAAACGTCAGAATCTCAGCTAACGGCTCATAAAACAGTTTCAATGACCACTAAAAAGCTAAAACAGCAAACAATTACAGAGCAGGTAAACAGATTCCACAAG